>NC_041331.1:14079260-14194260 GCF_004354835.1 Perca flavescens
GACCCCCCCCCACCCTCCCCTCACCCCTTCTAGCCTCCGGCGCGTTTGTGGAGGGGTTGCAGGCATCCAACTGTGGGTGTCTGGCATTGGTGAAGGGGGTGTCCTTTGAACAGACACATGCACAAGCAACCAATAGACCCTCTGTCCATTTGTAAGCCCTCGTCATCTATTTTAAAAAAAATAAACGAGTTTCAATTTTCATCTCCCGAGTTTGCTTTCAAACATTAGAGTCCAACACAATGAGCCAAAAACAAGAGCTGGAGCCTGATGATGGACATTTGGAGAGCTAGAGGACGGAGAGAGCTGGGGGAGGAGGAGCCACGCGCACACACACACGCGCACACACGCGCACACACACACACACACACACACACACACACACACCTCCTCTGCCTAACACAGGTGGGTATTGTCTGCAGCGTGGGGCGCCCCTGGCAGACAGCCAGCCAGCTCGACTCAGTCACTGGGCTAGTCCCGCTTCAGTCGACTGGCTGCGCAGGTCCACCATGCCAGTCTAAACGCTCACTCCAAAAGCAGCTTTTAACCATTTCCTTTCCATCAGAGCTTGATTGTGAAGTTTTTTGTTTAATTTTAGGCTTGACTTTGTTCTCAGGTCAAAAAATAGAAAAAGGAAATGCACGATGATCTTGATGCAAAAACAACGTCTTTCAACACGTGCCAACACGGCCGAGAGCACGTTTGTTACATCTGAAAAATAACCATACATCTCCAATGCGCAATTACATTTTTGAAAATAGCACCGGAGTGGAATTTCTACAACTGTAGATTTCCTTCCAGACTTGTGCTCAGACTGGTTACCTGGGCAGACTGCCATGCTCCTCCCCCCGCCCCCGCAAAGGAGTCCTGTTGGATCTTTTGATTCACCAGGCAGCAGAAAGAACTCTTCAATGCCCTTTGTTCCCTTGTGGCAATGTCAGGTCAGTTGAAAATGAAGACTAACGTTCAGCAAAGGAGAATGTAGGGATGGTGACGAAAAAAGGAGCTCAACTGGTCACTGGTTAACCCGTTACAAGATCCCAGATGTTCTACTTTGTGGAACAGATTATCCTTTAAAAAAAAAAAAAAAAAAAAAAAAGCAAGTTTAAAACAACAAAAAATGTTATGTATAAATGATCTAATTATCTGGATACATTATTTTCTCTAGAAATATATTTTTTAACCATTGCGATATGGAAGTACTGGAACTGTACGTGTGGGAGGACTGTGTCAATGTCAGAGAAATCCAAAAGTTAATGAAATGAACATGTCAGAGGTGCAGTAAACCACGGTGTAGACCTATATGTGGTTTCAGAGTCAGCGAGGACACACAGATACACGTGACTATGCTAACAAGCAATACAAAATACCAAGGCATCCGTCCGCTACAGCAAAATCTATCTAATTGCATCCATCTAATTGTGTGTGGAAAGCCGTTGGTGTGATGAGTGTGCATATATTCATCTAATAGTCACTTCTGAGATAAAAGTCTGCTATTGCTTTTGCTAATGAAGATGTTTTGGCAAACGTCTTCCATCATAAAAGCAAAAGGATGCTTTATAACATATATCATCTGTAAAAGACATTCATTTTTAAATACTTTCTTCAAGGGAAATTATTGTAATTATACCAAAATAAGTAAGGTTGTGTATTGGCAAGAATCTGGCAATACGATATGTATCGCGATACATGGGTCACGATTCAATATATCTCGATACTGTGCGTAAGGCGATATATTGGGATTTTTTTAAAGTATAATTTTAGAAAAACTAATAATAAAAAAAAAAGTCACGATGTTCATAAAAGTCAAAGAAGATTACTTCAGGGAAACAATTCAGTACACAGAAAATCAAACTGCCAGTTTGGGATGGTGGGTCCCAGGTTCTTAGTGAGCTAATTTTGATATGCTAAAATAGGCCAAAGTTCAGCCATAGCTACACTGTTAGCTTCTAGCAAAAAGTCAGGCACTGCTAGGCACTGTCAGGCAAGGACACTAGTGGTGCGTCTCAAAAAATAAAATCGATATTGCCTTTTTGAAAATCGATATATTGCAAGATATAATATCGCAATACTCAAGTGTATCGATTTTTTCGTACATCCCTATAAATAAGTGTAATATAACGTTTCCAAAAGGCAAATATGGGGTTTGAAAATGTAAAATTGCTTACAAACACCACTCAGATCTCAGCAAATAAACTCAAAACAAATCAGGGAAATATAAATAGGTGTCCAAGGACCTTAGCACGGATTTATTACTGAACCCAAAGACCTGCAAGCTAGAAGCTCACGAGCCGCAGGGTCTTTGTACAGAGAGGTTATTGATGGAGGAATTGATTAGCTGTCCAATTTTAAAACGTAAAAAGGCAGTCAGACCATCATTTCAGATCAATCAACAGGGCTCAACGTCAGTCTATAATGTGTAGTGGTATGTGACCAACATGGTCATGACACAAGCGGCTACATGCGTGTTCAAGATGCTTCAGGCTGAAGTCAGTGATGCAGTAGTAAACAGTGAAAAGAAAGAGGGGGGGAAAAAATGATGGCTTTTAATAATGGTTTTCTTTAGATAAACTACATCCCAGTTAAAAAGCAAAGGACTTTTAGTTTATTGTGTGTATTATGCTCTAAAATGGTCTGTGGAGGTAAAGTTTGAAGTTGTAGGAGTAACAGCAGTGAGTTTCAGCGGGGGAGTAGAGTGCGACAAGGAGATGGAAAAGCTTTTTCTTCCCTCAACTCATCAAAAGAGAGAAGGAAGGGGGAAAAAAAACACTCTGGAGGGCATTTGGAGTTTTTTTTTTTTTTTTTTTCTTTACTGTAATTACAGGCCTGTTGTCAGACAGATCTCTCTCCAAGAGCTATAAATTGGAGGGAGGTGGTTGGAATAGAGACTGAGCAACTATTTCCCAGTCTCCAAGTCTCTTTCACTTTTTACCTCCCAAACACGCAAAAAGCCAAAGCGTGCAAGAAAGTCGTGCACACGCGCTATGACTTGAAACATTTTCTCGTTGTGCAAAGAACGCAAGCGGCACAACGCAAACAACAGAGCTACTTCTACACACTCAAAGGGTTAATATCGGTTCGGCAACTGAGCTCATATCACACATTCACCCACACAACTAGATACTCCAATAATCAACACAAATTACAAACACATTGTACCTTTTAGTAGCTCAAAACACTAGGGCTGCCACCTCTTAGTCGATTAATCGGTCGTTTTGGTCTTAGTCGACTAAGATTTTAGTCGATTAGTCATTTTTTATGCTTATTCATGCTTAATTACTTATTTCCAAGAAACTTCTGAGCACATTTATGGTAAACACAAGATTTAAAGTGGTGCTTTTGCAGGATTAATTGTGGAGAAACTCAGTTTTACAGATGGTTAATTAACTACATTTATATTGTGCTTTTCTAGTCTTAACCACCTCTCAAAGCGCACAGCTCTGACAATTAAATCAACTAATGGATTAGTCGACAAAATCCTATAAGTGTTAGTCGACTAAGAATTTCTTTAGTCGAGGACAGCCCTACAAAATGACCAATTGAGAGTGCGTATCCACATGCACAAACACATACCCATCTACAGATTATGAAAAATAGGCATGATAGTAAAACAAACACAAATAAATAAATAAGCAGAAAACAGCCAATTAGATCTCATCCTCCCTATGAAAGCAAACAAACGCTCTTGTCTTTCAGTTTGACACAGCTCTGATCAAGACAAATGTCCAGGCTCCTGTGCAACATTTGCCCCACGTGACCCTCTGTGCTCTTCTCTTCCCTCAAATAAGGCTGGAAAACGGATAACAAAATAGCCGTAGGTTGCAATTGTGTTTCCTCAATTCATGGTTAAACAGCAGAGTAACAGAATGTGTCGGTTACATTTTTCAATTACCGTAGACATCCTGGTTAACGATTTCATCCATTACATGTGTCCAGTGACAGACTGATCTCAATAAGTGGCGTATTTATGACACGCCAATTCATATGCCATTTTTGACGTGTTATCAAGACTCGCTTTTTAGCGTGTTTATCGGCGCCGGGGTGGTGGATGGGTCAAACAACACAGGACTTTCACCCAGGAGACCGGGGACCGTGTCGCGCGCGTCACGTTCCCTAAACCCAACCGTCGCTTTCTTCTTTTCCTAAACGCAACCGTCCGAAAAGCGATGTCTGCATCTTGATAACACGCCAAAATGGCATATGAATTGGCGTGTCATGCATACGCTACTTAGTGAGATCAGTCAGCAAACCGTCCGCTGTATACGGCGTAGTAGCGGACAGCTCCTCGAAATGCAACGTGCTGTATACAGCGTAGACATAGACGCGGACAGCTCAGAACACGTACGGATAACACGCCACTTGGCTTTAGAAAGCGGCGTGTGTGTTCACACGAAGTCATGATGTCACGTTGCCAGTGACATCTTATGTGTACAAATGTGACTGATATTAAGGTCAATATGGAAAGGCAGCTATAATTGGAAAGAAGAACATAAAGCTCATGTGGCCTATTTATACACGCAAAGACTGGAAAAGAATACATGGACCCAACACTGCTGCGTGATTTAGTGTATCATTTGCCTTGGGTATAGCTACACCTCAAATTAATTAGTAATTTGACGTTATTTTAATTTTGTAAGTAGAGAACAGAATAAAAGTAAGACAGTGCGGTGATGACAATACTGCAGAACTGGTGCTGCTTTAAGAGAGAATACATTAAAAAGGTGCACAATATCAAGAAAAAACAATCCACAAAAATCCTGATTGCAAAAAAAAAAAATATGCTAAGATAATTTTTTTCTTCCAATAATCATGCAGACCAATCTAGACAGTTACTTCTGCAGGTGTAACTTAACGGTTTGTGACAAGAGATGAAAAATCAGCAGCACTTTTAATCTTATTAACAATCTTCTGACACGGCTGTCAAAATGTCAACATTTCAGACAAACTGTTCCAGGTTTATATGCAAAATTATGGCACATATCTGCTAAACTGGTAGGGGGCATTTTGGAGTCCATCACAAGATTAGGGTAGAAACAGCGTGGCACAGTTCATCCCCTTCAATGCACCGTCTGCCGCTGCAGTAGGTCCCAAACCACCAAGCTGCCAGCCTGTTTCTACGCATGCATGATGATGGGTGACACTGAAAGCCAAAGGCCCTGTCGCACCATTACAGCCATTGTCTGGGAGATTAGACAAAAGTTAACTTGTGAGCCCACACAACCAACACTTAAATGAACGAATGGATGAATGAATGCTTTATTTAGAACATTTTAAAATAATGAATAAAAAAAAAAAAAAACACAAACAAACTATACATTTAAAATGTCTGAAAAGGAATAGGAAGAAGCAAACGCTTATTTAATCCTACCCCAATTTCCACTACTATGTAATAATCATCACGAATAGGTAAATGTTTGCATCATATAGTATTTATATCATATTTAACACGTTCTTTACAATTTCCTACAAGTATATTTACCCACCACAAGGTAAAGACATTTTTCCTATGTATATATTGACCATAAAAAACAAATAATGTAAGTAACCAACTAAATAAATCTGATAGTCAAAACTCTTTCTCCTCCTTGTATTTTGTAAAAAAAAAAAAAAATTAATAAAAAATAAATAAAAAGATTTTTATACCGTTTTTTTTTTTTTAAACTGGTTCACTTGGATATTGCGCCAACGATGTACTCAATCTGTTGCACAATTTCACTCCACATATAGAAATACAAAAAGTCTTTGTGTTATACACACTGACACTTGAATGTCAGGGTGAATAAACTCGGACAAACGAAGAGGGTTTCCAACATGTCAACTCTCTGGCCTTTGTCGGTGTGAATGCGGAAATGTCTGGGCATGCATTTTTGACAAGAAAGCTTTTTCAGGTGGCTGTAATCAAGCCTGGGCTAGGCGGTTACCTGGCTTTGCATGTACATGCTACCCATGCTAATCAAACTCCATGTGTAAAAATCAGCACTTCAACATTTTCTGTTCATGCGTGACATTTTGAGGTTCTATGGTGTTTTGCCTTACTTGCAGCCCTTTTACCTCTCTTCTTCCTCACCTTCTTTTTAATATGGAGAAGCCAGCACATAAAAAGCCAACCCCCTACTTAGAACAACCGGTTAGCCCCCAGCTACTGTGTTGTAGTAAAGAAGGTGACAAGCCTTCCACTTTCCCAGTACATCCACATTTGCATAGCTTCTCCTGATTCGTTGTACCCCCAGTCACATCCTCAATACCACCAGCCCAGCCATCCAAGTCTAATGTTGTAAAGGTGTGGAAAGCACCCAGTGTCATCATGTCTCCCCTTTTCCACCAATAGACTGGTGTGATATCCTCATTTTGGCACGGTACCTTTGACACGTCGTGTTGTTCCCTGCCGTGAAATCTGTTTGTCTGCTGGCTTTACCAGCTAAAAATGTCCCACCGTGCAAACACATGTGTCACATCCCTCCCCACCCCCCTATCCCCTACACTCTCCCTTGTGGCTTGGGGTCCCCAATTCCTCATGCATGATCATTTGCATCTCATTACCCACTGTTAAACAAACACCGTGTATGGTGGGGCAGTGTGTATGGTGTACTAGTGTAATTTCGGTGCTCAAAAGTGTCACATCTGAGAGCAAATTGCACATAGGGTTGTGCACAGGCAACTCTACCTGTGTCAAACGAGGGTTAAAGCACCCGCTGCGCCATTGATTATAATGTCCGACTGCGGATCAGCAGGGTGTAATCGGGGTGGTGGAGGATGGGTGTTCTTGTGGTATTTCCTCGCTTGAGTCTAGAATCTCCATAGAGAAGTCTCCAATTTCAAAATCTGACAATCTTTACCTGGGTGCGTTCTTTGTCTTTCCGCAGCTTGAATGCGCTCTATGAAAACTGGCGGACAGACATAGCCATGAACACACCATGCAATGATGAAAGCATGAGACACATGAACATATGTTCAGCGGCTTCACATCCTTGACAGTACTCCCAACAAGGTCACCTGAGGAGACATTTCGAAGGGATCCCCTCCTGCCTTCTCCCTCCTCACCCAATGTTCAATCAAGGAATTGGTGTTGGACACTGTCCAGAGGACCAGTGAGACAAGGATACCGTGAAAGCGTGGCGGAACATGGCTGTCTCTATAATAATGCCATGTGTGTAATATCCAGCTTAACCAAAGTGAGTTGGGTAAAACATGGCAGGCATTGTGGAAGCCACAAGGGAGCCATCCTGGCATCGGCATGCTGCATGCCGGTTACACGCCAGACAATGAGAAAAGCTAGAATGCCGTGTGGAGAGGGTGGGGGGAAGGGGGGGATAATCCACCCTACGCACAAATAACGCTGCCCCACTGGCTTCCGGGGCCTTCCTTTTGTTGACAGGGGCCACAATGTCGCTCAATATTCGACCCGACAACCACGGCAAATCACCGCGACGGAGCCGAGTGTCAAGAGGAAGTGGGTTTGTTTGCTTATTGAGCTGGAGCATGCAAGGAGGGAGGGAATGTGTGAAAAGGAAAGAAAAAGGAGCGGATGGGGAGGTACAGTACAATAGAATGGGGTAGTATGCTAGGAGTACATACAAGTAGAATAAATCTACTAGCAAACAAACCAAGAACAAAAGCGGATTAGGGATAATACAGGGGGTTCTCTAACTCAGTTGGGAGTTTGGGATCCAGAGGAAATCACAAGGGCAATGAAATCTCCACTGTGAGGTGGCGATGATCTGAAAAACGAGCTGTGAGGAGGCGGCAGCTCCTGGTGAGCCTTGCCAGTACCCAGGGAGATGTCTCAGACACTGTTAGAACAAGCTGTCTGTGCGTGTGAGTGGGCGCATATGTGCTTAAGAACAAGGACCGCGGATTTCACTGCCGCGCGGTCGGGAGCCCCACGTTTCATTTCCTGTGATGCGGAAAAAACCCTCTCTCTCTCTCACCTGTAAGAGGAGGAACAGCAGAATGGAGGAGTCTCCCAGGCAGAGCAGTCCGCACTCTCTTTTGAGGGAATTTCTTTGTCTCCACCTGTCACACAGAGCAGTCAGTTGAGGTCCCTGCGGGGAAGGGGGGGGAGGGTTTGCAAAGCCCAACGGGACCCTTATGCACTCTTAGCGGAGAGAGGCTAATCACTTTACAAGAGTGTCAAGACATCCAAATGCCCATGATGGAGCCATAATGACTCGCCATGATCACGGACATAAAACCTTTTTCTGCTTACAATAATTGTGACGGTGTCGTGCCATCGAGAGAAGACCAGAATCAATAAGAGCAGAGTGACGTAATTACAGATGAGTTGGCTGGATTCTGCAGGCTGCTGCTGCTGCTCTTAACTGTCTGGCTGTTATGGCACCCCCTTACACAGTCAATTAACCAGATTCATTAACCAGCCGATACGGCTTGTTCACAATCAATTTGGCCCCCGTCTTTCTGTGGCCGTTTCGAGCCAAATAAAACCAGCACGTTAAAAAAAGCTGACACTAATCACACATAAATAAATGGCACACCATTAGGTGGATATTTCATGGTCTATGTCAAACCGTTCATTTTCTCATTTCCTATCCGTTGCTTTTTTCAGTGCAATTAAGTCTGCAAGTAGGTAAAAAAAAAAAAAAAGCACTTGCATCACACCTGAAGAGGGCCCATGTGAAGCCTGAATGTTGCAGTGGTCCGTTTTCCATGATTCCGGCTTATTTTTCTATCATCGTGTTTAGGAGAGCAAAGTGATCACCAAGAAAGGCCATTTTTTTTATATATATATATATATATATATATATATATATATATCTCCAAACCGGTCTCAATGTGAACGAAAAAAACAATGTTGGATGTATGGGAACATGTGGTCTTGCTTAACCAGGAGGTTGGTCATACATTATTCAGTCCTTCCAGAAAAACGTGATTACGCGATCGCATAATTCAAGGCTTGCATGATTTCATAATGCCCGCATTTTCGTTGCAAAAAAAGTCACATATCTTAGCAGAAAGTTGAAAAATGTTGCGTTTACTTCACACAAGAGCAGCCATTTCCCCCTGTTGCCATGGGAACATTCTGAAGGGACGTAATTACGCAAGGTGAACATCATCAAAAAGCATGGTGTTGGGGGAATCACTTTTTTTTCCTCTTTCATCAAACCGCAGTTTTTGCAAGTTCCTGCAATTTTTGCAAGTTCTCGGAATTTCATCGCATAAAATTGCATAAATATCCCGCATATTCCATCACATTTTTTAAGAAAACGTGCCGCATAATCAAGGATTGATCACACAAAAACTCCGCATTTTTCTAGAAGGACTGATTAACTCACTTAAATCCCATACTAGGTTTGAGGAAGGACCTCAGTAATAACACAATTTATTATTTCAGGGTAAAAGGACACTATCTCCTACTACCACCCTCTAGCCTCCACTCCTTCCTCTCTAGGCATTTTGAAACTTGGCAGCTAAGACCGTGATGATGGAACCTCTCCAGGCAGTAATGTGATGGTGGGAGACACTTCCAATTTGATAAGCATTTATCACCCCTCGTATCCTCTGCTCCTTCTCAGCACATTCACAAGATTCACTGAATGGGATAGTGGGATACACATGGCTAAAATTACCTTTAAAATATATTAAAAGCATTTTTTTTCAAACAGAATAGTAAATAGTACTGTTTTAAGAATGAAAAAAAAAAAGTAGCACAATCAGTAGACCTGTAAAGGTTACAAGGGTAATGTGCTAATGCAATAACACCCAGATTTGAAGCATCACATTACAGTAACTCCGATTGTGCACCAGTGCAATCTGTTTAGCCGATATTACCTTGTTAAGGCTTAGAACAATCCTTTTTGAGGATTAAGTCGAGGCCTGTGGAATAGCATTAAACTTGGCCTACAGGAGCAGAGCTCCACAGTGCAGACGGATAGAAACAGCAGCAGATGATAATAAAAGAAGGGTAAACCCGTGCCATTTCTCTGAACTCCATTCCACACTGGCCTGCGGGGCTGAGGCAGACTGCTTGCGTTACGTTGCCATCAGGATAGAAACGCCGCCGGGCCAGCCAACCTTGTGACACTACATATGGCCAGTCTTTGTGCACAACAGGACACGCAACTGGCCTACATGCAAGCCGTTCTAAGCAAGTCAACTAAGCCAACATGCTCAGGTTCTTGTTTCCCTTTGAATAGTAACAGGGTCACCTCAATAGCCCCACACCACCGGCATCCTATATTTAACCTGCTGCTAGCCGGCGGCCAATAACATATTAATATAACTCTGTTGAAAGCCGATTTGCTTAGGTGTTAAACTGATCCTCCGAGAGGCTGTTCGGTTTTCGTGTGACATCAAGGTGACTTACAGTCGTCCAGGAGGATTCATGCAAAGGCTAGGTGGAGAAGAAAGAGTGGAAGTGGTCGAGATACAGGCACTGCTCCATTTGACACGCTGGCCAGTCCAACCTTCCACTGTCCACCACTTCTAACCCATAATTAACGTCATTGCCTGCTCATGCTTAAATATCAAAAGCTAAGCTGAAAGGGTTCTTTAAAAAGGGCATATTTAACTAAGTAAGAGGCTACACTGCTTGGGATTGACAGCAATTGTGGCCCCACTGGTGTGTTATTGGATAAGGGATAAGAGCAGACCGATGCAGAGATGCTAAGAACTGAGAGATTAAAAGTTTCCAGAACATTTTCAGACGAAAGCCTTAAAATAAACTTGCTTTGCTTGGAGATCAAAAGGGGATTGGCTCAAGTCGTCTACTAAAGCTGAAGATGTATGGCGCTTGTATGGAATTTGCTTTTAATTCAACCTTTGAGGGTTGGCAAGAACAAACACATTTTTTTCAAGCTAATTAAATATGACACACACACACACACACACACACACACACACACACACACACACACACACACACACACACAACAGTTGTTCATGAAGTAATCAGGTGTGAAACGGTATATCTGATATATGGTCTGAGGCTTTTCACAATCTCTGCAGATGCAACAATAGCATATAGCAGGCACAGCAGTAGCACAAGAGGCAGTGCCCCTCCACTGTGCCAAGATAGCCTTCTCTCTACACACACACACACACACACACACACACACACACACACTGAATGCTTAACAACAGTAATGTCCTCCATTATTATAGCTGTAAACATCAACCTACATCCTGCTAGCCATGGAAACATCACGCCCATTATCCTCTCCTACGACAGAGACAATGGTGCACGGGAGGGGAGCAAGGATCGAGCATCCTATTTTCTGGCAGCCTATTACAAGGGACTGTTTGGAGCTTGATGATGAATAAATCATTTCAATATGGCTTTTGTAGAAGGGGCAATTAGACGCTGCAGCTTGAGGCTAATCAAATCCAAGACTCCCTTCTCCTTCCTTGACATCCATTATAATGGGCGGAGGGCGGAGGGGTGAAGATGAGACGCTAAACATTAGTGGCCTCTGCCTTCTTGCAGCCACGGTGCAAGTCAGGTCTTCCTATTGCCAGATTTGTTTACAGCAGTTCTGTGGTACGAGTGGGCACTGCAGTGCATGAGTGTTATTGAAGTAGCGCTCATTCAAAAGGTTCAGACAAACAAGAAAAACACTATTGTTAGCACAAAGAGTTGGCACAGATAGCGGTCAGGATCTTGAGCAAACAAGGGTAAACTAAATCCCAACCTGAGATTGCAAGCTCGGCTACAGAAATCACTATAGATCGTCCCTTTAAGTGGGCACACTGGTGTCCAGGTTGATGAAGTTGTGCAGCTGTCATAATGGGTTTCATCAGCAAGAACACTTGTCAAGGCTCAACTAAACCTGAACTCGCTAGCTTTCATAAAAGACTTCCGTTCAGCAGTTAGCGGAGGGTTCTCTCCCTCTCCGGCTCTCTTGGCATTTCTTTAAACCAATAACAATTGTCTTGGCGGCGCTAAGTGCCAGACGGAGCCACGGCGCGTCTGCATAATAGCCTCGGGAAGAAACTTGTTTTGGTGGAACACGTGTACGATCAAAGGTCAGATTGGACAGATAGCCTAGCTGGCTGTCTGGATTCACCCTGCAGAGATCTGAGGAGCGGTTAACCACAGTCCTCATAAATCCACCAGGAGTTTAACATTTCAAAACAAAGAAAGCGGAAGGTACCGGACATCCGGCCGAAAAAGAGGGAAATCCGATGGATTTCCCGGCGGCAACGGAGCTATCCCGGAAGCGGAACGTCGTGGATATAGACTAGCACGAGCTTAACTGTTACCCATGTTAACTGGTAACTATGTACGCATAGTGAACAAGTGGATTAGGAGCTCCTCCTGACCAGACGGTGATAGACTAATGCCAAGCACAAATCCTGCTGTAGGTACACACCAAAAACTCCCCATAGGACACAGACAGGCATGAGGAAGCACACACATACACAGCCCAACAAAAACAGTGTCAGTGCCTGCATTCCTTCCCCATCTGTCACTCATTTAACTTTATACTATCTCACATCCCCTAAAGTAAAAAAAAAAAAAAAAAAAGATTTAACTACCAAAATGAAAAGTGTCCGACTGTCAGTGTTCCCAAATTTACACCAGCCTGAAGCCGACTGGTGTTGATTTCCCACTCGAGTCAAAGCTTCCAGCAAAAGCCCATCTACTGTCTCCTTCGCTCTTCCTCTTTCCGTCTCTCGGCCCTCAGATAACTGGGAGGGTTGGCGCTCATGCCGGCTCAGTAAGCCAAAAAGGGAGGCGATTGGCATTAATAATCCCGAGCATCATCAATAAATCAGGGAGCCAGTACTTTAAGAGGGCAGCTGATGGTCCGTTCACAATCCCCCCCCAGATCAACCTAATTCAGCATGCTGTGAACGATGCAGGAAGAGGGGGGAGCCAGTCTTTGGGGGTGAGGACAGTCGGGGGAGGTGGGATGTTGGTTTATCACTGGCCGAGATATACAGTGCGTACTGTAGAGGACACAAGACCAGGGGATGCATGAGCACAATACATTCGAGTTTGCTTGACCAGCTAGTGAGGGAAGCTCAATGCTGAGGACTGATGGGAGTCTACACTCTAAACTACGCTAAACTATTTCAACTGCTCATATAAAATGAATTGTGTGTTAGTAGGCAGTATATTCTGTACGTCTGTGTGTATTATCATCACCACACAAGCCCCCTGCTAACACCCACACCACCACCACAAGCCCCTCCACCCTAACATACACACACTCATGCTGAATTCCTAAGCAGGGGAGTCTGCTTGCCCTGCACCAAGGGAGTGAATTATTTATCATAGGCCCTTTGCAGCGTGTCAGCGGCTCCGCGGGATGAAATGATATTTATGGAGCCCCCTGGGCAAGGGTGGGGAGGACAGAGGGAGAGACAGAATTAGGGGTAGGGTGGGGGAAGAAGGGGCAAAGGTACTAAACACACTTGTGTATGTATAGGGGTTATATAGGGTTAGGGTTACTTGTGTGTGTGTCTGTGTGTGTGTCTGTGTGCGTAGAACATAGAAGGTGACTAATTATGAAGGAGAATGGTTGAGTTGGATGGGTGAGGGAAAAAAGAAAAGCAGTAGAGATAACAGACCGAGGCAAATGTATTCTAGGAAGTGTCATGATAAGAGTACAGGGGATGGGGATGTACCGACAGGGGTACAGGCTGGCACCCTACTATATTATACATTTTAGACTCCTATAAGTAAGCATGGATTAAGGGATGATGTGTAGTGCTGGTAGTCATGAGCAATGGTACAGTTTATTGTAAGGGGAATTTTCAGGGCCACGTTTATCTTAATTATTTTATTTCTATGGTTGCATGTCAATGTGAAACACACTAAATCACACGTTCCCAAAATGTAGTAGTTAGTTTAACTAACAGACGAGTGGAAGACAGAGGGGGAAGACACGCGACAGACGTCCTGGGTTGGATTCAAACACCAGGGGTCTCAGGCAATATGTACAAGCCTGAGCCAAATGCACCAGCAGGACACCCCGGCATTGTATCTTTGACCAGTATGATGCAGGGATAATCTAAACAGCACCGTAAGCTGTGAACCAGACTCGAACCCATAAGCCATGAGCACACAATACCCAACCCACACAGCTCACTCAAAACCACAGAATGCGCCGCGAGCGAAAATTTATTTAGCAAGGGGACAGAGAAAAGGAAGGCAAGCAGGAATATTATGCAAGACAGGGAGAGCTAACTTACTAAAGGCTTGAGGGGAAAAAAAGATGAGCAGAATGGCAGTGGAACATGAATGAGTTACTCTATTTGGTAGGCTAACTCTGGAAGAGAGTTGGGAGAAGGGAGTTTGTCCCTTTCTGCCCCCAAGCCAAGATCACTTTCTCCACAAGTCAGAAAGTCCTAACAAGACCAATTGGCTTTCAAAATGGAGTCGGGTTTCTCTGCACCACAACCTGCTGTGGCAGAGATCACTGTGGCGAGATTGGCGGGGGGGGGAGCTGCAGAGACAGACAAGGGTGAGCAGCAGGAGGGAAATCGGTATCATGCATGCAGAGCTGGGCCACAAGCGGTTTCCTTCGAAAGGAAATGAGCTGGCGAGTCTAGTAAACAGCTTAGCCCAGGGGCTGCAGCAACACGTCAGGTGGTGAGGAGGTCAAAACAAATAAAAAAAATTAAAAAGAAATGGAGCTGTGTGAGGACTCCAGCTCCATTTCTCTCACCTTGTCTCTCTGTGACATGTGCTTTCTTATCACTTAATAACCCCCTTGGTTCTCTTTTCTTATTCCTCCCGTTCTTTCTCACCATGCCTGTCTGCATCCCTATCCATCACCCCTCCCCTCTCATCCCTCCCTTTCTGGTGGCAGACTGGCTACACAGACCTGAACGTGCTCACAGTCACTCGCAAGGAGGGGTGAAAGGTCATTTGATCGCACTGGGGATTTACTTCCATCATTAGGATGTAAATGGATGTCAGCGAGAAAGGATAGAATTGGCATCTCTGTGTGGGTGTGTGTGTGTGTGTGTGTGTGTGTGTGTGTGTGTGTGTGTGTGTGTGTGTGTGTGTGTGTGTGTGTGTGTGTGTGTGTGTGTGTGTGTGTGCGTGTGTGCAAGAGCATAATACATGTGTGTTGGCAGTCTCTTCCATCCGTGAGGATGAGACGTCATGGCATTGCAAACAGCAGTGGGAGTAATGGGATTCAGTTAATGACAAAATTAATTGTGGGTCTGACAGCGGCTCCTGATAAGGTTGCTCTCTCTCGCTCTGTGTATATACGGTATGTGCGTATTAGTGGGTTTGCCCGTGTGTGTGTGTGTGTGTGTGTATTAGCCTAGCCAAGGAGAGGATGGTTCTGGGTGATAATACTCTCCACTGCCTTTGATAGCCTAGAAGGCAGAGAAGAGAGAGAGAGGGAGGGAGGGCAGGAGAGGTAAAGCAAAGGGAGAGCAAGAGAGACACATAAAAGGTGCAGCAAGGAGAGAGAGAGAGAGAGAGAGAGAGAGAGAGAGAGAGAGAGAGAGAGAGAAAGAGAGAGATTAAGAGAGTGGGACACAGTGTGTACATGCATGCCTGTGAGAGGCTGAGCACTGATAGCGCCTGTGGGATGAGTCGGTGGGTGACAGACATGCTAGAATTTGCCACCATGCCACGGATGATAATGCAACCCAACAGCAGGAATGTCTAGAATAACAACAACAACCACTGCCTGTATCACTAACTGGACCTACTGGATGGGAGGCAATGACCTGCCAGAGTCTGGAAGGTAACAATGGCAGAAGGGTGAGGCCTAGCCTACATCCTTGTTTAGTTTGGTTAACGTAGAGTGTTTCTATGCATTAGACTAGTCTAACATATTAGTCTTGAAACGCTGAACACTCATTTCTTATTTTGACCCATAAATGTACACAGAGTTCAGATATTTCTGGATGAAAAGGCTGCTCTTCCACAACTTTAATAATCCCACTTCATTCATTCCCAGCTGTAAATCAAAAAGGTCTGGTCTATTCTGGTTTTTCTGCTGCAGCTTTAAATGCGCTGTTTGTATGGTTTTAAATAAACTAAATCAAATGAATGTTTGACAGGGTAAATCCTGACACACTGGCTTTGACGATTTGAACAAAACAATTATGTAATATTATAAGTTCAGTGGTTTTATGGCTATCCATAGGGTACATCAAATGGAACAATTTTTGAAATTGTTCACAGGTGCCATCTGGCAACAACCAGCATTCCTGTCAACATAATTGTCCTCCATCCTGTCAGAATTATAGGCACGGCCAAGCCATAACTCATCTCAATGTGCTCTAAATAAAAGCATGAAATGCCTCAAATAAGTTAAATAAATGCGCCACAGAGCCTACAGGGCCTGACGTCCCTACTATTAATACAATGTTTTAAGTGAGACTAAAAGTGTTGCCTTCAAATGTTTAATACCATGTCTTCAAGAACACTAGGCAATTGTGGCCGGGTTGGCTCAGTGGGTAGAGCAGGCACACATATACTTAGACGTAGACGCAGAGGTCCAGGGTTCGAGTCCGACCTGTGACGATTTCCTGCATGTCTTCCCCCTCTCTCTCTCTCCTAGCTGTCATATCCATTAAAAGGCGGAAAAGCCCAAAAAATAATGTTAAAATAAAAAAACACTAGGCAATTTAACACTTTTGTAAACACATCCTCACCTTAGACTGCATATCAAACTGGCGAAAGTCCTCTTAATCTGTCCAGTGTGTCTGTGAGATAAAGGTGGGGTGTCACTGCTGTGTACCTGGGTTGTGAGCCCAGACTGAGTGAGCACACACACACACACACACACACACACACACGTCAGAAAAGGCACCACTGGCCCTTCCTGAATGGTGTGGCTACAGTCTTTGTCTGTGTGCCACCGATTGTTCTGTGTGCGTGTGCGCCATGTTATTGTCTATGCCCATCAGCATGTTCAAACATGGGCATCTGTGCGGCATTTGTTTGCATTTTTATTTGCCCACTGAATTGCTTTTGTCTCTGAGTGAACGCACATTTGGTTGTGCAGCACGGTGAGGAGCTTTCTGCTCGAGGAGAGAGGAGGGGAAGATGGGTAGTTTGGTCTGCCGGCACTTCAAAGCCACTGTGGCTGGCTGATTGGCTGCCTGGCTCGCCGGATGACTGAAAATCCCCTAAGGGCAAGCAGACCCAAGATTTGATTACAAACCCAATAATGTGAGCTTCATTTCTGCAATGCGAACAGCGCTCATAACTCGATTAGACAAGTGATAATCTCGGTGCAGCCAGATAGATACCAGTTAAAAAGGTGTTGAATTAGCGAAAAGGTGGAAAGGGCAGGCTTTGTAAGTTCTTCTGTCGGTTGAATAACAGAAGACAGACTTGCGTGCAGACGGATGCTTATGCAAATGAAAGAATATTATTCCTTGCACACAATCCCTTCCAATCCATCCTGACCATAAATCACTTTCCCATCCATCACTTTTCCCGCTGCTTTTGCAACGTTGTAGCTTTTCTCGACATCTTGTCGCCATTTTTCCATCCGTCACAAAAACCACCTCCGCTCCCTTCTCCAGTCCTCCGACGTATTTCGTGACGCTGTGACATTTGCTCTCGGAGAGCGAGCTCCGTGTCTGTTTTTCTCTGGGCCCTAATTTTGAGCCAGTGATGATCATTAATTACCAGGGAATGGGCTGCTAATGGTTGTCTGCGCCGTTCTCCAGCCCGCGACCCCAACCCCCCACACACACACACACACACATCCCTATCCTGGGTCTCCATGGCGACCTGTAGCTGAGCGGCTAGGGGCCTTTTACTAGGAAGTGGATGAGGTATAATGATTGGAAGTCGGGCCTGACCCCTATGCTTTCTGTGCCACTTGACTAGGCATAGTGCTTATTAATGGACAATTTCTCTGGCACCTCACAATGGCCATGATTTACTAACAAGTTTAGCAGGGACTGAATGAAAAGATATTGTCAGACCATCCCAGGTTCAAGAAAAGCCTGAGTGTTTTGGGGCGCGTCGGGTAAACTTTCCTGTAAATTACTGTGCAGGAGTCCCTTGATTATGCCATGGCTGCCTGGCAAGTGAATAGGCTGGAGTCCCCAAGCACATTTCATTTTAAATCAAAACTAGTCAATTTCACTTCTCATTTACAGGAAATAAACGCAGGGAGAGATTTACTAACAAGATGGAGATTGGATCGGGCCAAGAGGACACTGCGATTGCTTCGGTTGCTCATTTTGCATGCTGGCTGTTCCTTCTGAAAGAACACTATCTCTGTGATTAAACATCACGTGTATATTGGTGCGACATGACACTGAAGGACAACCTGTTGGCTGCCTCGCATATGTCAAACTGATACGGAACGGTGGATGGTGTTAACATCTTGGTTTCATTAAGCATGTGCCCACTGTCTGAGGAGGGACTTCCCCCTTTCCTTATCTCATCACTTAAAACAAATACAAAACGTATATGTGCTCAGCTGCCTCCAAAAAGAAAATGATGAGTCTCTGGCCTGTATCCCATGACAACGTCGGGGAGCATATGGCAAACGCAACAAATTCAATATGAATGTAAATGAAGCTCAAATCAAAATACAACATCAGATAGGAAAAATAAAGGAAAGGGAACAAGCTGATTTAGTTTTCTGAGTGGATTTGAGATTAATTTTCATCTAAAACAATTCAAAATGCTTCTGAAGCCGCCACCCACTCCCGTTTTTTAAGCAACATGCAGAGAGAGAGAGAGAGAGAGAGAGAGAGAGAGAGAGAGAGAGAGAGAGAGAGAGAGAGAGAGAGAGAGAGAGAGAGAGAGACTGCTGCTGGATAGCCAGCTGACATTCACATTCACAGATTCTAAACCGGTTTGAGCTCAGCAAGGCCACTTGATGCTAGGAGATTAAAGTCCCTTGTTTCTATGTGCTCTCCTCTTGAGAGGGTTTTGTCATCCACGTGCCTAAGGCCGATGCAAACATCTACGGCAAACCACCAGATGATATTGCAGTTTTTTTTTTACACTGAGTGTGGGGCTTTCATAAAAGCCTGTGATGTTCCCCCTGAGCCAGACATTTCCTAAGTGGAGATGGAAGGGATCCCAGTTCTAAGAATATAATTCTGGGCTAGATGAATCATTCCCTTTATTCCATTTACACACCTTCCCAACGGCGAACAGCGGCCACTTGCCTCCCATCTCTGGCTCAATGGTCTTTTTCCCCCCCATATTAATGAGCGTTGTAGGGGATCAATAGGATGACAGGAAGACAGATTGCCTCGGGTGGAGAGGGGCGGACAGTCCCATGAGGGAAAGGAAAACAAATTCCGATGGGCAATGCTCCCAATTTCTAAAGCCTGAAACCCCAAACTGCCATGTCCTACGCTCACATCATCTTCTGTGCGGTGTTAACTCACCTTAGCATTCGTCACAACAACATACACATCTGTTAATCTGATCGATTTATACACACACAAAGGTTTGGTCTCCACTGCTTTAAAAAACCTCAGTTTAAAAAAAGAAAAAGAAAAAAAGGGTCACCAATTATTCAATAGCAATTGAACAGTTGCTTGTTCATAGCATGCTTGCGTGATAATGCTCCTAGTAGAGTGGGAGACCTCTGGCTGAACCTAAAACCATCAGGGCCACAAATATATCCATTTCTCCAAGCAAGACATCACTTCAGTGGGAATTGGTGTTGTACTACTCAGCCGCACTACGGCGTATGGTGCTTTCAACTACATTAACGCTCTCACAAATACAGCAGAGGACATATACAGTTAGAGCCTATGAGGATAATCCCACAGAAGTGGACAGGAAACATGATTTCTCCTCTATGAGTGTTGTGTCCGTAATCTGTCAACTGGGAGTCTTAACACCCTCCACCGCCCATTTTTCATTGATTTTATTTGAACGTGACAATCTATGACAGGGGGATCCAACCAGGACCAGTTTCTGGTATCATGAGCCTGATGCGTATGGTGGTGTCTTTGAAGGGAAATATATTACCAGCCACAGAAATACTCAGTACATAACCAGACATGGGATTGCTTTAAAAAACAACCACAATTTAAAAAAAAAAAAAAAAAAAAGCCATGACTGCAGCCACCAAATATGAGAATGCTGCTATCGGAGCAACTGCACCAAAAAACTACATCAAGTCTCCTAATTGGTAGACAATTCATCAGTCACTGAATGGATAGAGCTCATTGGAGCATGCATAAAATAAGGAAACACCCACAACAAGTCACCAATCTGTAGTTGGGCCATGACTAAATCATATTAAACTGAAAAGGATTTATATTCCTTGCACAGTAGACATGTCCGCTCACACCTTTCTAATTGAAATAGAAACTGTTGTGTGGCGTTTTAATGTCTGCCATAAATTGAGATAATGACGTGGTGTCCATCTCCAAACTAGAGGATCTTGGGAAGCAAGTAGTGACTCCAGAGGGATTAACAGTCCAGCAGAGAACTACTGTGCTACACAACTAGGTCCCATTTGTTTACGTATGCATTTCATTTATCATGGTGAGAAGATTAGTGTGGCATTAGTGTCTTTCAAATGCACTGTATTTACGCTATTATCCTTCCTCAGCCCATACACGCGATTAGCGGTGTCACATGTATGTGCACTTTTGAAACGGCTACATAACGTGGAAATGATTGTGCTGATGTAATGCATTAAATCCAATGACAAGTCTTGGGCGTGCGCATGTTCCATTTAATGCAAAAAAATAATAATAATAGAAACTTAAACCAGATGATTTTGTTCAGTGTTGTAATCAAATCCCTCAATATCGATACCGCAACGATATTGTAGTGTTGACCATTGGTGCTTTCACAAAATATTTATTTATTGAGATTTTTCATAAATAATCTTCAGTAATGTGGATATAATCACTAAGTGGGAAAAGTTAAATAATAGAACAGCTAGAACAGTCTGGTAAGTTCAGAAAAGTACATCACTTTACTGTAATGCAGCCTTTAAAACCACTTATGCCATATTACGATATCCTAAAGCTGGGCAATATATGGATATTCTATCGATATCGTAATATGATAGATATCGTCTTAGATTTTGGATATTGTAATATGGCATAAGTGTTGTCTTTTTCCTGGTTTAAAATGCTGCATTACAGTAAAGTGATTTATTATTTTCTGAACTTACCAGACTTTTATCTGTTCTTGTCTGTTCTATTATTTGCCTTTACCCACTTAGTCATTATATCCACAATACTGATGATTATTTATCAAAAATCTCATTGTGTAAATATTTTGTGAAAGCACCAAGAGTCGACACTAAAATATCGTTGTGGTATCGATATCGGTCAAAAATATCGTGATATCTGATTTTCTCCATATCCCCCAACCTTACGATATCCAAAATCTAAGACGACATCTAGTCTCATATCACGATATCGATATATTGCCTAGCTCTAGTTCTTTGGTATGTGAATCTCCTTTTCTCCATATTGTTCTCCTGATTTAGCCTTCTGCTTAAACATGACTTTGATTCTATAGTCTACATCAAGATAAAATGTAATAAGATGGGGTAGACTGATAGATGATAATGTTTCTGCATTTCAAGATCAACCTCTGCATTCCCTGGTGCAGCAAGTACTTCCGGTGGCATTTGGCAAATCAATGTGTGTTGTAACAACGAACAGGACAAATAATACAGTTGACTGACACACCAGACTGGTGACTGCTGTTAAACTGGGGGTCTACTATGCTCGCTATTGTATTAAACTTACGATCAACCCATAGATGTTGCGTATTGCATCTTTACACTGTAGTTTGAGAAAAGAACATTAAAAAGGGCTACGCTTGAGAAGCTTGTGTTTGGGGAACACGAGATCAAATGACAGATGTAACACTGAAGTGACAATCAAGATATTAATAAAACAACTAAGCCTTTTCCCACTGCACATGCAGAAGAGTGTCAACAACAGCTTGTATGCACTCAAATGTATTCTCAATATCTCTACAGAATGTATTTGTCTTTTATCTGTCATTGTCTGTAGCAGAGAAACAAAACAAGCTAATGTCCTCATTGAAACCCAAATAACACCGACTGCTACAAAACAGGAAACAAACACACGCTCAACTATTCAACAATGTTCTTTTTTTTTTTTCCAGGCAGGTGGATGGGTCGGTCTGATGATGACTGTTTGGGTGCTGCAGGCTGTGTGGCCAGCGCCATGATGATGTATGCACACCTGCCACGGCTGCTGGCTAGCAGTCTCATAGCTGAAACAGTGTGTGTGTGTGTGTGTGTGTGTGGGGGGGATGGAAGGACAGGATGGAGGTAGGGAAGATGGGGACAGGGGAGAGAGGGGTATATGGCTTGAGGGGAAATGCTGGGGGGGGGAAGAGAAAGCAAAAGAGCTAGAGAGCTGTATCCATTATTAATGGTAGTTTGGTGTATGGAGAAAGAGATCTAATGTGGCCGCCAAGGTTGTAATGCGTGTGTAATCGACAAAGACAGATTCTCTCACTGTGCCTCTTAAGTCTTTCCCATTCCCCCATTCCCCTCTGCACACCATCGTTCTCCTTTTTCCCAGGACAATCTCAAAAACAAGAAATGGTTATTTGCCAGAGATTATCCTCACACAACAGGTCGCACAAAAGAGCCTCACAAAAGAAAATTTGCACTCATTAGTTGGCGAAGGGATTTGATGAGACAAAAGGTGAATGCAACAAAACGGAATTAGAGCTTCATTGGAAATGTTGCCAACTAAGCTCTGATTTTAGCGTCTGAATAGGTTTCCAGCTCTTTCCAGTGACGTTTACCTATAACCTAAGTGAAACACAGCATACGTGATTAGGTCTGAATTTGAACGAACACACACACACACACACACACACACACACACACACACACACACACACACACACACACACACACACACACACACTATTATTGTCAAATATTCTCAAACTGACCACAATCTTTAAGCAATAAACTGTGAATGAGCACAAGTGACAAAAATGTCCATATATAGATTTCAAGAAATATTTTCAGTGTGATAAAAATGCAGGCATCTTCACTGTCCGAGTCTACGTTTATGTTTGAGATGAGTTTTTCTCTCCTTTCCACTCGTCCAACTCAACAGGCCTGCTGTGCGGTTTGATATTTAATGTAAGCTCAACACTTGCGCCTCATTTCCTGGTTAAGAAGAGAAGAATGGTGTGGTAGGAACAATGGGAGTCACGGAAAGGAAACAGTCTTTAATAAAAACACGTAATGTACCTTAGGGTGCTGGGGAACCCACTGAACCACTACTGTGCAATGCCACATGGAAATAAACTTGAATTAACATACTTAAAACTAATGTCTGGGGGTTGAAGGTGCATGGAAAAGAAGCCAAATAAATGCGCCACCATGACGAATCTAATACAATTACACACATGGAGGTGTTGGGGGGTGGGGTTGACAGAGAATGATGAAGCCAACATCAAACGCTGTGTTGATAAATGGAAAGCAGGGAGCGGATGACCAGAGGAGGAGTCGAAAGGGGGTAGGGCGGTGGAAGGAGAGGAAGGGGGAGGCTGTTATTGATTGTACTGCCTGTGTTCACGTTGGGAGGAGGATGACGAGGGGAGGGAGGACGACGTGTGAAGAATGTAGGGCAGGGCTTGCCCCCGCGGGCAGCAGTTAAAGCCTTGTGCCCCCCTGAGAACACGCCAACCTATCCTCCAATGAGCTGCCCATGGGTCACAGTGAATATTTGATTGACACACACAAGCAGATACTACTACTACCAGCCTATCTAACCCATCCCCCTCAGATAAACACAACAATGCATTCAAGGGCTGATTGAAATTCAAAAGCGAGCCTCGATGCCACAGGCACAGACAGTGATGGGCAGAAGGGGGTGGCAGTTGTGGCTCACTAGGGTCCCATAAAAAACAGATGCTAAATCACTTAACCACTCCTAAATTAGTTGCTTGCGAATCTGCTGGGACGTGGGGACCCAAACAGTCTGTGGACACAGTGTGAATGTCTAGCGTAGTGCAACAGCTCTTGGTGTGAAGTCTAACATACCACTTGAGGCTAAATGGACTACAACAAAAGGGAAGATGGTCTTACTGGAGCACATTACACACTTCACATGCCACAATACAAACAAGTCACTGCATCACATATTATTAGAGACAAGAAAGCAAATAAAAAGGAAATGCATGGCCAAACTGACAGTGACATTTGACAAAGCTGCACTCTGAAGGACTACCCAACCTTTCATCACCTGAGCACCAAAAATCAATTTATATCGGAAATGAGCGGCTGGTGACTGACGGGGCCACGTGTGCATCTCATTTTCTCAAAGGGGAGGCTTAGCTGCAGGATTTATCGCCACCTCTGATCTCATTTCCTTTTCATATGCCAGTAAATCCCAGGTAAAGCAGACGTTTGGGATCATACAGGGAGAGTGGTCAGCCCACTCAGATTGGACTGGAATTAATCTGGGAAAATCCTTAATGCTAACCTGCTTAGTTGTCACTTAATCTAGGGGTAAACCAAATATCAATTACACTAAGCACAAAATGTGGGCCAGATAACCACTGATCCCTTTCCCAACAATTAAACCAGAATGGCAATCTGGATACTGGTTCATTGGATTCTTGGTGCATAATTGGTATATATATTACCTTAAAACATAGCAGATGCTTATGGAAAGAAAAGCTAATGGCTTTGGGGAGAAAGTGGGCATTACTACAACACGCAAACACATTCAATCGAATTTTGTCTAATGAGTAGTAGGATTGGAAGTAGTAACCTAAATCCCAACTACATAACCAATCTTCTCTGAATGCAGGTCAGCTCAAATACCCTAATGCTCTACACTGAAGGGCAAAACGACTTTCCCCTGGAGGGCTTCTGAGAGCACAGTTTAAAAGGGACGCTGTCTGGCTGTGAGTCACACCTGCATTCCACTAAGAAAAATGAGGAGGTTGTAGCCAGGTGAGGACGGCAAATAGTAAACAGGTTGACACTGAGGGCTGCAAGTGGTTTCACACAGCACAGCTCAACAGTGACCGCCCACTCCATTGACATTTTAGAAAATGCGTATATAGAGTAAATGTACAATAAGATGTAAGAGTTCTAAGCCTGGAACCAAGCCTACCCCGCTACGACGCGCATCAGGAGGTTTGTGGGTGCGGTAACATTTCCATGGCGACGTTGAGTTCCACTAACAAAAAGACTGTTACACTTAGGATTGTGGGTGGTGTAGGGTTTCTCAAATGTAACAAAACGTGTTTTTCTTGAAACAAGGTTGATTTCATCCGGTTTTGGGCCTTCTACAGGGGCATAAACCATCGTTTCCCCAATCGTACACAACTCGTAGCTCGTGGCAAGTCGACCTTGGATGGTTGAGAACATTATGGCTAACAATCTTTGTGCAGAATATGAATGCAATATGTACTCCCCGGAACCACACTGTTGAGCTCTATACGGCACCACAAAAACACAATATGTGTGACGTGTTTGTTTTCCTATGTACTAATAATTGTCCACACACACACACGCTATCTGCACTAGGAAGTCATGGATTTGTGAGCTTGTGAGCTTCACTTTCACACAAACTGGGTCAGATAGGACACAGCCAAAATAGCACAAGAAAATCTAAAAATTATGCAATGAAATACTGCCTCATTAGCTGCTGTTTTGGACCACACCTACCTTATGCTACCTTTGAGCTATTTTCAACTTTTACCACCCAACCTAGTTTGGTCAATTAGGAACACAATGAGCATCCTGCACGCTCCTGTGTGAGTACAGTTCATTTCCTGCCTTTATTGTTACAAGTGCTGGCCTCATTCAAAAGTGGATGAAAGGTGGGGGGGGGGGGGGGGGAGGCCCAGACACTATTTACTCAGCAGGGAGAGACATGAGTCCTTGGCTTCCTAATGGCTTCCTGCATTTCACACCATTCCCTTCAGGAGATCTTATTGATACAGACTACCGCCAAAAAAAAAAAAAAAAAAAAAAAAACGACAACACACTGCTTTTCATTAAGTATCTTTGAATGGGAAGATCACTTTTTGTTCCTTTCACTAACATTTTCAAAGAGCTAGCCCCGTGAGGTGTTAAACCTACAGTACAGGCCAAAAGTTTGGACACACCTTCTCATTCAATGCGTTTCCTTTTTATTTTCATGACTATTTACATTGTATATTCTCACTGAAGGCATCAAAACTATGAATGAACACATATGGAATTATGTACTTAACAAAAAAGTGTGAAATAACTGAAAACATGTCTTATATTTTAGATTATTCAAAGTAGCCACCCTTTGCTTTTTTTATTAATAAGGGAAACAATTCCACTAATTAACCCTGACAAAGCACACCTGTGAAGTGAAAACCATCTCAGGTGACTACATCATGAAGCTCATTGAGAGAACACCAAGGGTTTGCAGAGTTATCATAAAAAGCAAAGGGTGGCTACTTTGAGGAATCTAAAATATAAGACATGTTTTCAGTTATTTCACACTTTTTTGTTAAGTACATAATTCATAGTTTTGATGCCTTCAGTGAGAATCTACGATGCAAATAGTCATGAAAATAAAGGAAATGCATTGAATGAGAAGGTGTGTCCAAACTTTTGGCCTGTACTGTACCTAAACACTGACTGCAACACAGCTAGCCAAGTGCTATCCAAAAAAGCCGTCAAAAATTCCAAAGCCGTCATATTTACAGGTTATGTTAGGGATGGGTATCGTTCAAAAATCTGGCACCGTCACCGATACCGTGACCTTGATACCGATTAAGCTACTCAAGCTACTTTTCGTTCCTACAACTGCCGAGGCAGCAGTTTTGCTCCGTCCGCAGCTCGCCGTGCGTGTCAGAGCTCAGCCCCGCTCTCCGTTAACACGCAGAGAGAACGGAGGCTCGCGCTTACACACTCTCAGGTACCGAAATTTGGCACAGTTTGATTTAACATGAATCGGTCCTCGATAGTACCGACGTGATTTTGGTCGGTACCCAAAAAAGTACAGAATTTGGTACGCGGCCCTATGTTACATAGGAAACCGTTAACCTTCAACATCAAACCCATGAAGCGCAGGTATGTGTGGGACTAGCAGAAACACAGCCTATAAAATCCACACTCTGTCTCTCTCGGTGTTCCTCTGTCTAGCACGCGAGGAATGTTCTCTGAGCGCTCCACAATCAGCGTTAAGCCAGGAGGGGCTATCTTGAAAGGGGCAGCAATAGTGAGCTGGAGCCAAAAGGCTATAGCTATTGCGAGGTCAGCCAATTTCTTTCTCATTAGAAATTAATTACAGACGTAGCCGGTGCAGGAACCAAGCCACTAGCGTCGCTAGGCATCCTATGCATCGCCCCACGGGGAGCACTTGAACCCCTGACCCCTCTCCCCCCATCCCCCATCCCCACGGCCGTTTGGGCCAAAAGAGGTGCGTGACATGGCCCTGGCCCAGAGACACTGCCCCGCCAAGCTGGGAATGCAGTGGCACTGTGGGGGGATTGGGAGAAGGACAAAGAATGGGAAGAGGGGCTCCACTGATTCAGGGCTCATTGGGTTAGAGCTTCATTATTAAGTCCCCTGTCACTCTCCAACAAAAAGCACCCCACAGGCAAGCAGTGGCTAATAAACCCCCCCGCCTCCTTTTTATAACTCAAGACCACTTCTGACATCTTCTTTTGAGGAGAAATGAAAGTGTGCAACTTGGTCCCCGGCTTGACAAAAGTATTCACATCTTTAAGTCCAATAAAGTGTTACTTCATGCTGAACGTGGACCAGTGAGAAGTGCCAAAAACCGACTTGAATTAAGCTGCTTTCACACCTGCTTAATTAGATAATGTTGGGTGAATTTTTATTGAGACTTGCTACACTTCACTTCAATATTACACGGCATATGGCACAAACAGACTGCAGGACATATTTGGGGATCTTGCTCTGTGTGTGCGTGCTTGTGTGTGTGTGTGTGTGTGTGTGTGTCTTTGTTCTTTGCGTGAATTTGTTCAGCAGGTGTCCTGAAAGCTTGACTGACATGCTAAAGCACTCAGGACTAATTTAGACCACGGCAGGTAAATGAAGTATGAAAGCAGAAAGAGCATTTTGCATTATTTCCCTAACCAGTAATTCAAGCGCTCGGATTGTTGGTTGCAGAGAAAAGGTCATAAAAGAACTCACTGTCCTTTCCCGAGAGACATTTACATATTCACATTCTCAGTAATGGGTCTACTATTGGTTATTATTGCATAGTTTGAACACGCCTGTTGTTCATGTTGAAAAGCTAATATTTGATGAGCAGAGTTTCACATTTTGTTGAAAAAAAAGAAAAAAAGAAGAAATACTGCTGCTGAATCTGGGATCCAAATCCACATGATCATTTCACTGGCTGTTACTTCACTCATTAAGCCAATGTATTTATTTGTTCATAAAAAGGCCAAACAGTCTAATTCTGTGCATCCACACAATGTGATTATGGCAATCATGCATCTCCCATCCATGAATCCACACTGCACCATTTTTAATTGAATAATCATTCTAGTCTTTTATCGAGCCAAAAGAAGCAAATGGACAAAAACTAAAATACATTGCTGCTGTTTGCAGCTTCTCAAATGTGATGATTCATTGCTTTTATGTTTTAGATCAGAATAAATTGAATATCTGTGGGTTTTGTGCTGTTGGTCATATAAAAGAAGCAAATGGGACATCTGGGAAATTCCTGACTTTATGGACTAAACGATCAATCAACTCATCAGAAAAAATTAAAGACAGATCAATAATGAAAAGAATTGTTGCAGTGGTTGCAGCCCTATTTACGTAAAAGGCTAGCCACATTTGAGAAGAAAGAAAAAAATAAATAAATAAATAAATAAATCAGGCTTGGAAGAAAAACTCAATTACCGTGTGCCCAAACATGCCATGTACCTCATCCTCGCGTGATTGAAAAGGAGGGAACAAACGAACAGACAAGTTCAGCTGTAGTCATTAATGTTCATCTCCCTGTGTTCTTGATGGGACACCTCATTAAGACTCGGTTGGTAGCAGCTGGCTTGCTCTCCCACCCCATTACTGCCCCACCATGCCAAAACCTCTGCCATTGGCCCTCCCGGCCCATCCCCCCACTCCAAACACGTCCCTCGTGTCTCATATGACATCTGTGTCTCGAGGTCCTGTGATGGAATGCTGCTCGCCTGCTATTCCTCCAGAAGTGCTCCCTGCTGGCCGCCATCCATTTTGCAGCCATGCCGGTGCTGTGGCTGAGTGACCTGTCACAGGCTGAGAAGTGTGTGTGTGTGTGTGTGTGTGTGGGGGGGGGGGGGCGAGTGGAGTCAAGGTTCAAGGGACAATGGTTAAGGAATCAGAGGGAATTGATGCAGCTGCCTTCCATCACTGCCGGTTGTGTACACTTCGAGCTGGACGGAAATCCTCACCTCTAGGAGTTTATGGGCCTGCCTCCACCTGCTCCTCCTCCTCACCGAGCTCGTCCTCCTCACCGAGCTCGTCCTCCTCACCGAGCTCGTCCTCCTCCATATCGGACAGAGGACAGTCGTGTCTGTATTTTGACACAGCTCAAGAGACTGTCCCAGATGCTGCTCTCAGGTTCTGTACAGCTTTATCCAACAGCAATGGAAGCCCAGCTGTGCTGTATGTGTAATTTTGGCAAAGCGCCAAATAAAAGTGAACAAAATGATGGCGCCTACCCGCTGCTAGTGCCAGCTTGGCCACGGTGGCCCGTCCTCCTCCGTGACCTAACGCGACACACACACGCAGAACGTCGAAGGTGTGTCGTCGTTGCCCCAGCCAGAAGACTAAATTTTGTTTCAAAAGAAGCTGGAGGCAGCAAAAAAAAAAAAAAAACACACCGCTAGCTAAACTATTTTAAAATGGCGGGTTTGTTCAGGACACCCCCGTCTGTCGCTAGCAATGATGACGCAGTGATTAGTGACGATTCTCTCCGACCAATCAGTAGTCGGCAGGTTTTCACCTTTTGGTTCCGCCTCGACGGAGGTGATGCTAAAAAACGTTCCTGTCGGCAGGTACCGGGGACTTTTTTTCATAATGGAAAAAAACAAAAACGGTGAGTAGAGTCGAGGCGAGTCGAGCAGGTACCATGTAATGTAAAAACGCCATTATTCTCCACTGGGCGACTGGGTAGCCCACCTGGTAGAGCACGCGCCCACATACAGAGGCTCAGTCCTCGACGCAGCGGGCCCGGGTTCGGTTCCGACCTGGGGCCCTTTGCTGCATGTCATCCCCCCTCTCATTTCCAAGTTGTCCCATCACAAATAAAGGCCTAAAATGTCAAAAATATAGAGGGGTGCGAGATTAAAACGTTACGATATTTCTCGTCGAGGTCAAACGTTGTCTGGCGATATCAGTACACAAGTGCAGAATTACGTCGCTACTACCGAGGACCAATTCATAAAGCAATCTGTGCCAAATTTCGGTACGTCAAAGCCCGTAAACGCAAGCTTCTCGGTCCTCTCTGCATCTTTCACACAGAGCGGGACTCAGCTCCCACACACACACACACACACACACACACACACACACACACACACACACACACACACACACACACACACACACACACACACACACACACACACACACACACACACACACACACACACACACAATAACAAAGGTTGCAGTGTAAGAAATGAATAATTATTTGATTTAATAGGCTGTAGGTACGGGTTTGGGAGGAGGAGAGGGGCGCCGCAGTTATTAGGTCTGAAGAGGTTAGTTATACAGGAAGAGAAGCTATTGGAGTTTGTGGCAAAACCTTTCAAGGTGCTCATTTTTCATTTTGTGACTTTCGATTGAATAAAAAGACGATTTTTCCAGACATATTTCATCATCCAAGTCTTCTTTAAAATAGTGTTAAAATCTCGTCTCTCGATCTCGTGAACCCGATCTCGTGTCTCGTCTCGTGAGCGGAGTGTCTCGTCACACCCCTACAAAAATATATTCTTTGTAGGGCTGGGCAATATGGAGAAAATCAAATACCGCGATATTTTTGATCAGATACCTCGATATCAACGATATTGTAGTGTTGACTATTGGTGCGGTCACAAAATATTTACACAATGAGATTTTTGATAAATAATCATCAGTAATGTGGATATAATGACTAAGTGGGTAAAGGCAAATAATAGAACAGTTACAACAGGCTGGGAAGTTCAGAAAATGACATCACTTTACTGTAATGCAGCCTTTAAAACCAGGAACACTTATGACATTTTACGGTATCCAAAATCTAAGACGATATCTAGTCTCATAACACGATATCAATTTAATAGATATATAGCCCAGCTCTAATTCTTTGAAATTATTCTCCACCTTGTAGTTTTCAAAGAATGTCATGACATTAGAGAAATAATCTGAGTCATAACGTGAATATTGCAATCTTCCTCTAATTGCAGAAGTCTGTCAGTAAGCTAACTTCATATCACAGCCAATATATAATAATTATCAGACTCATCTTCCCAAAAGGCCAAGGACTAGAATCCACATTAGGAAAACGACACTCTGGAGGATAAGGAGTGGAAACTAATTGCACTGTAACGCCATAAACACGGTTGTCCAGGTGCTTGGCCACGTAGAAAGTGTAGTAAATTAAACATAAATCACAAGCAATGAAAACCTAGTCTGCCTATCACCAGACCAAGCTCAATCTTTTAAGATTGAATGATCAACGGGCATAGTTCAAATGACTCTGTACGCAACTGGATACGCAACGATCAGTTTGACGTAGCAGCGACAGCGGCATCAACGGGTCGCTGCCATGGAGTGCCGCGCTTCGGTGGCCGGCTTGTTGAATGTAAACAAAAAGCTGCTTGGTCGCTTCTCTAGCGTCATCGTGTTAAACCTGCCAATAGCGCGACAAGTGGATAAGCCAGTTTGTGATTGGTTCCCGCAAATTTGTAACGGAAGCAGGATAGATAAACGTACAGGTTTCCAGCCTGAGCTGCAGGGCAAAATCAAATGGCCGGCAGATCGAGCTGGGTTTACCCAGTCTAATGAAGACCCATTCAGGAGCTCCCGTTTCTAATATTGTAATAAAAAAGAAGCCCCAATACCTCGCTCATCAACAGTAAAAAAAATTAAATAAAATAGCACATTTGTACAGTGAATCAAATTTCAAGGCAATTAGCATTTCCTAATGCCAAGCAAAAGCTTATTTTGTGTTAGAGCTGTGTATCATTTATATAAAAAAGAAAAGCCATCATCTGTCAAGTAAATGCTGCTGAAAGACCGCATTTATTCAACTGTGAAGGGCCAAAAAAAAAAGAATTCCATTACATCATGGCAATGCATTAAAAGAAAAAGCTTAAAGCAGTAATTTCACCATTTCAGCTTCCTCTCCTGACCTCGGTTAGCTTTCGATGAGCTCAGAGTTGAGGAGGAACTGGCTCCAATAACACGGTAAGAAGCCTCTGCAGTCAGCGGAGCCCCATGCCAAAGGGGAGCTCCCAAACGGCACAAAGGAGCCTCTATCTAATGCTGAACTTCTCAAAGAATCATTTCAGCTTGGATTTAGCAGCAGAAACATCAGTTAATACCAGGAGAATGTTCCATGTCACCATAGAAGGCAGGTGAAATCAAAAGTAAAAACCTGGGAGGTTGACTGGAGAGGCTCCAAAAAAAAAAAAAAAAAAAAAAAAAAAAAAAAAGGGAACTGGGACACAAGTTGATATCTACATGACTAGCTACAGAGCCTCCACTGGTCTTAACTGTAAACCTCTAACCGTTTAAACTTAATGTCTGAGGCTCAACCATCCATAATGCCGCTGTGCTTCGCATGCTGAGACAGTGCCATGGAAAAGTACTTCGTTGGATTAAAAAATTATATATGTATGACACCCTCTATTCTTGCTGAAGCCTAAACACACTATTCCTCCTATGATTGAAAGTTAAGGAGGTTTCTATGGATTCCTACTAACAAACCAAGTGTTTCCTTGTAAAACAGACCAAGAAAATGTTGGAGAAAAAAAAAATACAAACACTTCAAACTGAATTGTTTCTGGCACTACATATCAAAAGTTGGAGCAGCTCATTATCTATTGACAAGACACCATAATTAGAAATCTTGGTTGGAGTTGAACACTGGTAATAAAATGGATTAAAGTGTGCCATCTAAAGTTTTGTAAAAATAAATCTGAATAGGGCTTGCCGGTGCGTGTTGATATTTTCCAATGGAAAAGACATCAGGTTTTAGTTTACGTGAATCTTATAAAAATCTTTACCAAAAAGTACATTTTTAGAAAACAAAATGTTTTTTGACAAACCCCCTCCAGACAAATACCAACCTTTTTGCAATTCACAGCTGCGTGTAAAAGCTGTAATTTTGTCCATAACTAAATAAAGACCATGACAATAAAACTTCAGGCTATAATAATATAAGCGTTGTGGCAATCAGTGCGTGCTTTGGTCCCTTTATGTTTCTTAAAATATGTGCTCGCTGCATAATACTGAATCAGTGACACCAAGGCTGCTAGCTGCTACACAGATTAAACTCAAGGCTGAATCAAAATGGTCTAATTTCCACCTTTCTTCTCAGTGAAAGTAGGTAAAGTGGTTGTTTTTTTTTTTTGCTAGAGAGGGAGTTCAAGTCGGGAAACTCTCTGAACTTTGTTGATAAAACATCTGTTCAACCCCAGATGGGTGGCATACGCCTATGCAAATACCCACCCAAACATATACACACACAGCATCCCACCATGTCTAAAGCTGCCAACAACCACAGGCCAGGCACAAGATGATGGCAGCCAGCTCGATCGAGCAGTGCTCACAATCCTCTCTCTGTGACTTGACTGCCCCTACACCCTTTCGGCACATGAAAAGTTCCTTTGACGGAATGAAGGCTGAGAGGCTCTATGTGTACATGGGTGATTGATACTTTATGAGTAAGTGTTACCATTTGTCCCACATACACATACTGGTCAACCTAGCCCCAGTGATGTGATGGATCCAGGGAAGATAGACAGTGTTTGATGTTAAAAAACAACAACACCACAAGTTGATTTGGTGAATGGAATAGTTCAGCCCCAGTCAACGTGTACTACCAGGGCACAGAAGGACACAGAAGGACACAGGATCCATTAAATAAAAATAAAATAAATTAAAAAAAATCATGGGATAGGAACAACAAGACTCCAATTTATTTATTTATGAACATTTATTAGAGGATCAACCCCATGAGATGCAGCATCTCGTTTTCATGTGGGTCCTCAGGATCATGTACAAAACAACAGAACAGAGTAGCTACAATCAAACAGAAAAGAGAAGAAGAAAAAAGAAAAGAAAAAAAAAAAAAAAAAACACGCATGCCCACACTACACACACATAAGCTCTCAATATCCCTACCCTCATCCCTATCACATGTAAAAATATTTGATAAAAATGACTTATGTAACATATAAAATATTATACAATAATCCCACATATAACTGACAAAGTTAACATCTCAATGGATATTTATGTACATCAGCTCATTCATATATAGCCTACACACATACATAACATGACACATATCAATTGCAAATCTGAAAAGCTAGAAACATAGACAAGTATTCTGAAGATGTGTTAACAAAGCAGTTCGGAACAGAGGAAAAGACGTAAGCGAGCGAATAGATGCAGGAAGGCAGTTCCACTCACGAGGAGCTCTAACACAGAAAGCATATTTCCCAACTTCTCTATTAACTCTAGGGACAGTAAAGAAGATCTGTTCATTGTGACGAAGGCTATATTGTGAACTGTAAGGTACTAAATATTGCGATAAATAATATAGTTATTGAAAGTAAATACATTTAAAAATGAACTGAAGCCAATTATATTTTCTTCTGGCTGAGGGTGCAAGCCAGGACAGCTGTTCATACATCACACAATGAAGTGTCCTATAGGGGCAGCGAAGGACGAATCGGCACAGGCTGTTGTATATCACATCAAGAGAATGTAGACAAGTGGCAGTAGTGTTAGCATATATAATATCTGCATAGTCCAGAATAGGTAGCAACAACTGAGAAACTATTCTTCTCCTAACCTGATAGTTAAAGCAGTCTATTGATTGAATTGCACTATCCATCCTGGACAATTCTAATGAAAAAAAAAAAAAAAAAAATCATTATATTGGTTACGTTGCATTGATTTTCGTTTGCCTGCATTCTCTTTTTAAGCGCATGCTACTTAACAACTTGAACTACACCATAGCAGAGACCTCGTGAGATTAAAAACGTTACGATATCTCTATCTTTATTATTATTATCTCCCGATAGTACACAAGTGAGACCCGTGGTGTGGTTACAGTTTTCAAAACTTTGCACAGACACCGTTTGCTGCAATATAACAGACAGGCTGAGGTTGTAGGACAAGGAGACTTTATTTCTATAGCACCTTTCAGCAAAAAGGGTCTTTAAAAGTGCTTTAAATGAAAAATGAAAGAGCAAATAAAGAACGGTCATAAAAATAAAACCGGCTAAGAATAGAAGTAACAGTGCAGCGTAAGAAATGAATGATGAATGAATAGGTTGTAGGGACGGGTTTTTGAGGAGATAGGGACGCCGCAGTAATTAGGTCTGCGGAGGTTAGTTACACAGGAGAGGAGCCGTCGGAGTTTGTGGCAAAACCTTTCAAGGTTTTCATTTTGTGACTTTCGATTGAATAAAAAGATTTTTTTTTTTTCCCAGTCATATATCATATTTAAATTTTCTTTAAAATGGTGTTAAAATCTCGTCTCTCGTGTTCGTGAGCCCAGTCTCGTGTCTCGTCTCGTGAGCCGAGTGTCTGGTCACACCCCTACGCCATAGAGAAGACTTTCAGGTTAATTCATCACAGCCTGGACGTCCTCCAAAGAAGACGGCAGAGAATTAATTCGTGTCTGAGAGCGGCAGGATGTTGGAACTCCAGCAGGTGCAGTGCAACCAAATGAAGGTTATTAATCTGTCTTTCAAGTCTCTCTTAATTTACAGGAATGAAAGCAGCCACCTCGCAATTACATCAAATATACATTACACTAATTATATACTGTATGTATATATATATATATATATATATATATATATAGTTCTTTAGATTAACAACCAATTAGGCAAGGAGTTGCCAAAATCTAAAGGAATTGGGAAAATGCCAATGTGAACTACTCTCATCTGTTCTTTGTGTAGTTTACACTCATTGAGTAAAGCCTGAGCTGCTTATCGGTCATTCCAAAGTGCTCTTGCTACGGGTTGGTCCAAAGGATGATGTCATCGTTCATTGACGAGAGCGCACTTGGAGCAAGATGCCCGAATATGAATTCATTCATTTAAATGTTGCCTCCCCTCAAAATACAAAAACACAATACAAAGTTAGCCTTGTACTTCAACTAGTAATAAAAACTGGACCGTGATTTACAAATGTAAAAAAATATAACATTTAGACTGTAAAAAGTTTGGGAAACGCTGATTTAGAGGATTTAAAAATTCAAACATTTGGCTTATGGTTTTGACATTTAATACATGTTTATTTGGTTTGTGGTTTATTTTGTTACCATTTTGTTGAACGGTCTAGAATATTGTAGTTAGTTACGGTCATCTTTTCTTGATTTTTTGGGTGATCTGGGTGGGGTGCTGATGACGGAAAGAGGGGATTTGTTCATGTCACAAGTTGTAGGTTTTGTATTTTGTTAAAAAAAAAACAAAAAAAAAAAAAAAAAAGAAATTCAAACATAAAAAAAGGCTTGATCTTATTTGAATAGGAAATGTGTGTAATATGCCCCCCAGGGCTGTAAAAACAGTTCAGTGTATAACAGAGCCTTGCACTCATTAGTCCAGGCTCATCTGACAAGCACAGCTTGCATGTGTCATAATCCTATGCAGCTGCCACTACCGACAGGAGACACCGCGACAGGAGCTCGGCAAAACCAAAATAGCTAAAGTTTGAGGAAAGTTTTCAGGGGAAAAAAAGTCCTCACTGTCCTGCTGTGCTTTTCTAACGATTCCTTTGGAAGGGCCACGAAGCTCATTCCTTCAAGGTTTTGCTTGAATGCCAGGCCAGGCGGAAAATACTTCTTTGCTTGCAGTACACTACTTAAATCTAACGTCAATACACACTCACGGCCATTTGCTGCCGTCGTGCTGCAGATATAAAAGGACGTGCACGGAAACACGGTTAGCATGGCTACTGCAGCTTTTCTGGACAGTGCCACGCTGTCCTGAAGAACATGGACCAACTATGACATAAATATTATGGAACATGTAATGCTGCAAGACTACCACTTGCTACTCAACACAACCTTCACTTACAAGTCTTTTTGGCCATTTTGGGTGCTGCCCTGGTAAAAGCTTTGCATGGCAGATATGGTCAATCATTTGTTTTGGTTTAACATCAATTCTTTATGTATAACGGCAAGCCACTGCAATATAACACTACCCACAGCTTAAGAAATGTTTAGTCAAAATGCCCTGTCACAACATAAGGAATTGAAAAGAAAAAAAAAAAAAAAAAAAAAAAAAAAAAAAAAAAAAAGGAAAAAAAGGAAATTAGTCATGTTTCCAGCTAGGTCTCCAGTAAAAGATAACAATGTTGTTGAAGTAACGTCCCTTAGGTTACCATAAAGTCTCACAGGACTCATCAAACAGGGCAGTATGGACAGTTATGTGGTCTCCTGACACCTATTCAACTTTTTTCAAAAATATATATATATTTTTTTTTTTGTTTTTGCTTTTATTGTTTTGACATGAAAGGATCAGCAGACACAAAGAAGACACAAGGCAGCTGGATTGGAAAGGTGCTGCGTCTGGCATGGTTTTAGTCACAGCAGGTGCACCTGAGGCTGAGAGAAGTTGAGCTTTTAACAAAACAAAAAAAAAGCAGGACACTTGATGTGAGCCGCTTTTTGTGAAACGACCAATCATAACACTGTATAGGCTGGCTTCTATAGTACAGAGAGAACTGATAGTTCGGAACAACACCTATACCCCTTTTGCACCACATTCAATCAAAGTGTTTTCCTGTGTCCAGAGAGCAGGTCCAGGTCCAGGTTTCAGTGCAATGAACATTTTCAAAACATACTTCATATAAAAAACGATGAATACTTAAAAAGTTATATCCAGGTTAGTCTATATCCTTGACGTTCCACTTCCGGGATTGCTCCGTTGCCGCCGGATTTCACTCATTTAGGCCAGATAACCGTTGGCTTGGGCTTTCTTTGTGTTGGCATTTTAAACTCTGGTTGATTTATGAGGACTATGGTTAACCTTTTCTCAGATCTCTGCAGGGTAAATCCAGACAGCTAGCTAGACTATCTGTCCAATCGGAGTTCTCTCTTGCACGACTAAAACAACTTTTAAAAACGTACACATGTTCCACCAAAACAAGTTCCTTCCGAGCCTATTTTGCAGCGGCGCCGCGGCTTTTCTCCGGTGCTTAGCACCGCCCAAGACAATTGTGATTGGTTTAATGCTAATAAATCAGAGTCCGTTTTCCTCCCATCCCCGAATGTTTTGTGGACTAGCCAGACCCTCCTCCAGTGGACTTTGGATCGGGGTCTGGCAAAGCGAGACTATGTCAAGGTAAACCACAACCAACTGCTAAAAAAAAAAAAACAACAACGTATGACTGAAGGTAGGTGAAACTTTATACAGATCTTTTTTTTTTTTTTTTTTTTTTTAAGGCCACTGAATGTGCACCAGAATCAGAGGTTGGTATACAGGCTTCAGTGGAGGGACGGGAAAAAGCAGATTTCAGTTTCTCTGCAATGCACAACTAGAAGTAGCTCTGATAGATGCAATTTCCTCTTAGAAGGAAGGCGAATACAAGTCTCCCTGCGACTCCATGATCCGCTCTGGGTTTTGTAGACCATGACCTTTGGCTTCTCTCCACTCAAAACAGCCCTCCCTTCACTATGACGAGCAACCAACTAGCCAGCCCGGACTAGGTCTCAAATACACAGGGGGCTAACAATGCCAGTTAGAGAACCAGATTTAAAAAAGGCATGCTGAACAGCAATCAATAAACAGAGGGAATACTAGATTCAAATGTACGGAGTGTGGAGAGAGAACGAATGTAGATTCAATCTGGTGTACAAGCATTACACCTCCACGCCGACAGCTGATGCGTGAAAGTTTGATAGGTTGAGGAATGGGATCAAACCATGTGCGTTTCAAGGCGCGCATTATATCCACGCTGCCTTGATATAGTTTAACTGCACTCGGTCTACAAAAATCAACAAAAGTGGAGAGCCTTTTTCGGATGAAATAACAGCCAATAGTCGTGTTACTTTCCCACAATAGTCAGCTGAAAGCCGGTGATTACACTGACCCCCCAAACCACACCCCTCACCAAAAAGATGCAACAGCAGATGTCATGCCATCTATTCGGAGGATATTGATCTACCTTTCCCCTTGCCAATTACATGTGAAAAACTGCTGTGACAGTTAGGGCAAATGATTTCAATGATTGCTTTCATATTAACCCCCCCCCCACAAACACTGGACAAAAACAAGTTGTTATTTTCAACCGTGACCTCGCCCCACACCACCTCTGAAGCGAGGACACAGAGCTTCAACAAAGTGAGCCTCCCCACCAGTGTCCATAGCATATCAGGAGCATTTTCTTTACGGGGGGGGGGGGTAGGGGGGTTCATTAGTGAAACAGATGAATCAAACGCTCGGCCAAGTGTGCAATTATCCGTCTCTCTGTGGATGAAGGTCATTAGGACTTTATGAGCAATTGGGAGTCCATAAATAAATGATCAGTAAACAGCATCCTCGATACGGCAGAGACAGCAGGTGACTCCGCATGACGACACCCCCTCTCAACTCGTCACGCCGTGACGTGGACATGTGGAGAAGATGCAGCTATTTTGAGCTGAAGATCAAGTTGTAGAATTCATTTGTGTAAAAGGCTACGAGAGAACCCTTTCACTATACTTTGCATACAGATGACACTGTTAAGTGAGGGCGATAACGGAATTACTCTTGATGTTCAGGATGAATAAGACCCAACTTTAAGCCTTCCTACTTCTCTCCCCCAACTGGGATGTAGGACCACCAGGGCTTTCCAAACACAACAACACAAAAAGGTGGTAAATTCTGTTCTTAGCAGCAGAGTCCACAGTAGACCTTAAACGCGCCAAAGAAAACAACAGTTGTTTATAAAGTCTGGGGCAATATTGCATCTAAGGTGGTCCGTGAGGAGGATAAAACCCTGGCGAGTGGTCCGTAAGAGCAAGAGAGGGTTGCCAAATGTTTACACATTTCAGCGAGTTATTTGCATTGTCCGCTGGGAGACAATCAGCACACTATTCCCTCCCGGCAGGATTACAGAGATAAGATAGAGCCTAAATGGATTTTACACTCCTCTAAACAGGGAGCAGCCTACAAAAGCCAAACTTTTGGAGCCGTTTTTTAATGGCGCTAACAACTTGTAAGAGCTACAGAGGAAGTAGTGGTAAAAAAAGAAATTGAATAAAAAATACAGCGGCAGCTAGGCTAAACTTTTACAGGTTATTCCAGACTTTGCCCATTTATATCTGTCCCCAAACCAAATGAGACAGAAACTCTTTAAAGTCTGGGCTGCAACTCTGACAGCTTTAAGAAAGATAAGTTCTGACCACAGGCAGGACCTCAAAGAAATGTGTTTTGAATAAACAGATATTTTCAGAGAAGGGGACCCCACAATTAGTAATTTGAGACTCTCTCTGCGTGTGGGTCCCAGTCCAATTCTCTGGAATCAATCAAAGCTCCCAAAGGAACTCCCTGGCCCCCTTAATCTCCTGGTTTTATTACTTTCCAGACAGTCAGCCTGTTTCACCCTACCCCCATTTCTCTCTTTTGTACAGATCTCCAGCAAAGCCAAGGAGGGGCTCTCTCTCTCTCTCTCTCTCTCTCTCTCTCTCTCTCTCTCTCTCTCTCTCTCTCTCTCTCTCTCTCTCTCTTTTTCCTTCCACCACTGCAGAACGCTTTTCATGCAGGAGAGGGTCTTTCATCAGGCTTCACACGCAAGAGAGCCCAACAGCTAGCACAGGCCTGTCACTCCAAGGCCTGCCTTCTATGCACATTCATTCTTCTTAAAATAAACAACCAGGTTTCAAAAGGCACATGGACTGCCTTTTTTTTTGACACACAACTATATTGCATATCACGAGAAAAACTGGGCCAAGTTGCACAAGAGTCAGTTATATTCACAATTTTCCAGACCACATGCTGTGTTTGATAGCGTCTAACAGCTTAAATGATAAAGATGTGACTCTGTCACGATGGGATATGTGATATGTGCTGGAGCTGTGCACTCCAATGACTGTTGGAAAGACATTTTTTTTTCCCTTCCCCTTTCTCATGGCTCTGCCATTTAGGCACTCATGGCCTGGGAGTGCTTAGCCTACCACAGATTGTGGAGAGTTATGCTTAAAACATACAGACTCAAATCAATAGGCTACATCTAATATCTGTGCAATATCTCACTACAGAATATGCCACCAGTTGGAATAAGACAAGAGGCTGCAGTGCAGTGCCCTCACTTCAAAACAATTAACAGAAGCAAATGAATCGGGGTCTGTTTATCCATCAGCTCAACATATATTGACGCCCAGGTAATGAGATGTCTGCTGGACTGATGATGCTAGCGTGGGCTATTACCTGACAGTGAGCACTTAATGACTCTTTGTATTTTTTCACATTCAAGTTCCTGCCATCCTTTTGCATTTCCATGACCGCAGAGCCATTCAAACAGGTAGACGGGCGGTCTTAATTCATTCAAACAAACAAAAAAAGGGTGTTATTTGGCCTTTCAATTCCAAATGCACATTAATTCAAAGACACAACTAGGCTATATACACAGCATGTCTACGAATCACTGGAAAGACAAACAGAAATGTAGCAGCAGTTCTGCCTCACTGTGCAGACATTGAGACAAAAGGACGGAGTGGAAAAGCGTGTTGCTATACTGCTTTAAAACAGGGCTGTTCTAGGAGTAAATAGTGTGCCTATTATGGAAACGTAGCCTACTTTTGAAGTTGTGTTTAAATGGTGAAAAGAGTTAGCAGAAACCTAAACACAGCAGAATTAGCTAACGGTTACCTAGCTCCACGTCTGGTTTTCAAAGCCAACAGCTTGCAGTCCGTGGGTTTGTTTTATTACAACTCCGTGATAGGCTACAACGTCGGTAAGTTTCTTCAAACGAGGCGCAAAGAAGCAGACATACCGCAGAACAACTATAGCAGTGTATTATGAAGGCATTTACCTTTGTCGACATGCTTTGCCGCGGCGGTCTCCGTGTAGAGAAAGGTGAGACAGAGGAGAGAGAGGAGCGACAGAGCTCCCCGCTCGGCCATCACTTTACACAAATAAATCTTTGCAGGCTTCAGGAACCCCGGAGAATCTTTTATAAAAAAAAAAAAAAAAAAAAAAAAAAAAAAAAATCCTTAAAATCCCCGGCCACCACCTGCAAATGCACAAGCGGACAAAAAAAAAGTTCAAAGTCCTAAAATGTGCAGAAACATCCGGAGCCAGGTACTTGTAACACTGGCCGGATGAAACATGTAGCTGGGAAGAGAGAGCCGCAGGTTAGAGAGACTGTTTTCTCAACTTGGTCGAGGCAGAGGTCGGAGGAAAAAAAACACCGAAATCAATCCATTGCCACGGAGGCGCAGCACAAGGACAAAAAGATTTGCAGGCGACTGAGCACCGAACCGGCGACTTTACTACCCCGAAATATGTCAAGCGCCGAAAAGACCAGAAAGAGCTCAGTTGGAGAAAAGATAAGATCCCGGCCAGAAGGAGAAATCTCCGCCGCGGCCAGCTCACTGTTCACGGACGGGACGTAAGAGAGCAGCGTGTTGAGAAGGCAGGGCTGGATCTCCACCGGCTCCCCGGAAAACAGGGTGTGGAGTCACACGGAACTTTGGATCCTGGCCGCCTGTGTGCTCAGGCAAAATCTAAAATATGGTGTGGGATTTCAGTCCAAACACAACGCCTCATTTTTACACCACAAGTGTCCTAAAACTATGCGGAAATTTAACATCTTTTACAGCATTAATAAGAAGCCAATACAGACGTAAGGCTCAAAACAGAGAGTTCTTTCTCATTAAAAGCTCATTTACACGATATGTTTGATAATAACATTGAGTTAATTAACTCTGTTTAACTCTTGGTTCGTTACTAATTAGCCCAGTCTTATAATACATCTATGGCCCAAACATAAGAACAAAGTTTACATAATACCTAATAGACTAGTTGGTCTTGTTTTACTCATCACTTAGCCTACACTGTTTAATATCATGGACCTATAAATGTTGCCCAGCTAAATGTTGAACCGTGAAGAAATATTTGTTTTGCCTGTTAAATTGAAATGAGAAATCAGACTGAAGGGTGTGTTTGCTTATGTTGCTGTTTCTATTAGATCTGTAAGAGGACAGCTGTTTGCAGGTTAGTGATTGACAAACTATTGCTAAAGGCTCATTGCTGTAGAGTTTTTCTGCCAAACAGCTTACTCGTTTTTGCATTGTGGCCTAGAAACTATTGTCTTTTAACCACAAACGTACCTTAAACTAATTTGTCCTATGTCTACAATAATAATGGCATGGTTGGCTGACTCAAAATGTTCTGTCAATATAAAAGCTGAATTAAAATTTCTCAAAAACCATAAACGATAGCTATACTTTACTCCTGAACTGTTGCATTATCACTTACACTTACTTTTTTTAAATCTTTGAATATTACTGTACCCCATCGTGTATGTTGTAAATCTGAGCCATGCAAACTGATGACAGACTATGTTTAGCAAATAAAAATGTGGATGAACTACATTTAGTTCCTCAGGGGGACATATACTGAGATCTTAATTCATGCAACAATCCTATTTATCCTAGTAGTCGTAAGTTCAATAGCAGTGAATCTAGTGAACCAGAGTCTCTTATAGCATAAACCTGTGGTACAGCTCTCTTACAGTAGACCCAGAGAAAGTAGTGATACAGTTATACATCCGTACCCATTGCAGTTGTCCTCACAAGTAGTTTCTACATAGCCCAAATAATAGGAACATTTGTTCCTGTTTAGATTCATGTTCACAGAAACCCAAACAGATGCAAAGGTCAACATCTGTAACATGACTCCAAAAGATAATGTCACATGGTGGCTGGAAATCAGAAGATAAGATTAAGTCCTTTCAGTTTCAGATGAAGTTGCTTAAAATAATCCTGGGGGTGGTGTGTCTTGTTATAGGACAGGGGATGAATGAGGGGATAAACTAAATATCCTTTTTTTTTTAGGGTAGCGGACTGGAAGAGTATTCAACCAATTTAAAAGATCTCATATCTGCATCACTCCCTTTTTAAACAAAAAAATACAAAATTAAAGCTTCTGTGTTTGTTAGAATGATTATGTGACGTTATAGTTAAATGGAGCAGAATCATGAAAGCAAAGAAAACAAGTGCTGTGTTCTCCTTCAGTATGTGGCTAGTCTTTAGGGAGTAGGGGAAAGGGAATGTTTGTCTGTTTGGAAACAAGTTATATGCCAACACTGCTGTATCACCCAAAAAACACAGTTTTTCACAAAGAAAGATTAGATTAGATTAGATTAGATTCAACTTTATTGTCATTGTGCAGTGTACAAGTACAAAGACAGCGAAATGCAGTTTGTGTCCAACCAGAAGTGCAAAAAAAACTGAAAAGTGCAATGCAATATACATTGGAACAGCTCCCCCCACTGGTTTGAGTAACTCATGGCATATTAATCATGAACATTTCCCCCCATGGGCATGACAGCCTTTTTTGTTTGGTATATCTGTGGCTGCCCTGGACCTGTTCTCATTTGAACTGTCAAACTATACATTTTCACTCTCAATTAATGATACTTTCTTTCAGGTTCACTGATTGCATGGTGTGCCTCAAGGCTCACCTCTTGGGCCAACAATTTTTCTTCTTCATACCTTCGTCATATTATTCTCAGCTCTTTTCATTATGTTACAAAGTCTTATCCCTTGGGTAAACTAAATTATTCCAGTGAATTGTGATTATTATAGCTGCTATCAAGGACTAGAGGTCTGACAAATTCCTTCAACCCTGTTCATACAGACGTATATCCTTGTTATCGAGCCCTGAACGCATCTCAAGGAAACTAGGACACACAGCACTTCACAGTCCGTTCAGCAGGACTGCGGAGGAGAACACATGAATGATTCAATGTGTCATCTGTAAATACTGCCATGCTTCCTAATGGGCAGTAGGGGGCAGACATTATGTCTGAGTGAATGAATAAATCCAACATAAATCAAAGTACTTATAAACAAATTATTATTTACTGCATGCATATGAGTAGTCTGGCATTGCCAGACCTTCCTCCACAGTGCTGCGGAGAAGTGTCTGGCGAGTCCACACAGCACTCAGGATAGGAGCAAAATCTGCTCTGGTTTATTGGCATTTCTTTAAACCAATCACAATCATGCGCTGCACGGAGCATCAGCGTCTCTGCAAAATAGCCTCGGGAAGGAACTTGTTTTGGTGGAACGTGTGTCGTGCAACAGAAAACTCAGATTGGACAGATAGTCTAGCTAGCAGTCTGGATTTACCCTGCAGAGATCTGAGAAAAGGCTAACCATAGTCCTCATAAATCGACCGGAGTTTAAAATGACAACACAAAGAAGACATAAGGTAACGGACATCCGGCCGAAATGCCTTCGGCGAAATCTTCGGCGGCACCTGAACAATCCCGGAAATGGAATGTAGCATGTGAGTAATATTTTGGAGCCACAGGATAAATACTGGGTAACATACTACATAACTGGCTTAGACAGGGGTTTATCTTTTCAGTAATATTTAACAATCATGTACCTATGATGATACACTAATGTACCTTTAAATAACCCCCTGAGAATTTGAGGATCTGGTCAGATTGTGTTTAATGTTGAACAATGAGTCAATAATTTATAGGGTATTATCATACTATATCTGTTCAAATAAATAAGATGCGTTTTACATATGATAATTCAAATTTACATATCAAGGATTTGAATCCCTCTTGAATAAGATCCTAAAATTCATCATGAAAAATGTTTTACAAATATTGGTATTTTCTAGCAAAAGTTCTGGGGTAACTCATAATATTAACACTAACCAATAATGTGTTGTACCTTTGTACCAGCAAATCATTTTTGGAAATAAAGTTTGTTTTTGAACTACAGTAAAAGCAAGTAATATACATTTTTTTGCTGCAAATGCTGACAATTTTGTCATCGAGCAATATTGCACAAGATAAGTCAAAGATTCTCTCTATATGTTGCATATATGTATAACATTCAGATAATGGCACATTTGATTTTACAATATGCTCTGCTCTTTATAATGAAGCAATATATTCCACAGCAGACCTGCCTGTTAAAGTCGGTTCACATTCACAGGCCAATTGTATTATACACACACAGCTGGGCTCAAACTCACTTCTGATTCTTTAACAGTGTGTTTTCTTTCCCACAGCCTGTTGCTCTGTGTTCTGGGAACACATTTCTTCCAGATTAAAGAACAAGGCCATACCAAATCTCAAATCTCCAACATTAAAGAGAAATTCACATCATGAATCAAGTAATGGCAACCATGCAGTCGAGGAAATGGCCATTAGATTACTGCACGGGAAAGGACGGTGGATTAACTTGCACTTGAAGCAGCTGTTGAGTGTAATTTTTCAAACGCATTTAAATAATTTGAACTCTTTTTAAAAGCAGCAACCATATGTGCAATATAACATTTTCAGGCATCCTTAAGAGTAACATGGATGTGCGTGTGCGTGTGTGTGTGCGTGTGCGTGTGCGTGTGTGTGTTTTCAGAGGATTGCAAAGATGTATAAGACTGGTGTTGTCATTAGTTTGGTGGGGGAAAAAAAGTGCAGCCAGTACAGATTAAAGGGAATTTACACACACAATTAATCTATTTGATCATGCCTACATTTAAATAATCAGAGGCCATATTATTTAATCATACACATCCTTCTTTTTGATATTACCACTCTAACAATATTCAATATTATCACCAAATCAGCTATTCTGTTCAAATGATTGGTGTGGATTACCAATAATGGCATTGAGTTGAATGTGATCCCAGCATGATCCTGATCCTGATCTTATTTAGAACCACATTAAGAGGCACGAGGCTCAGCTCACAGGAGAGCCAGATGTCTTTAGCGTGGCATTTGGTGCATCCAGAGGATTACTTACACTGTGAATTAAATATCACCCCATCCACTGAACACAAAAGTGCAGCTATAATGCTAAATTACAATGCAAGTTCAATTATGTGACCATTAATTGAAAAGATAGGACAGTTATGGTCAATGCAGTGGCGGTGACTGTGGTGACTTAAAGGTCCCATGGCATGAAAACTTCACTTTATGAGGTTTTTTAACATTAATATGCGTTCCCCCAGCCTGCCTATGGTCCCCCAGTGGCTAGAAATGGCGATAGGTGTAAACCGAGCCCTGGGTATCCTGCTCTACCTTTGAGAAAATGAAAGCTCAGATGGGCCGATTTGGAATCTTGCTCCTTATGAGGTCATAAGGAGCAAGGTTACCTCCCCTTTCTCTGCTTTGCCCGCCCAGAGAATTTGGCCCACCCATGAGAGAGAGACATCATGGCTTTCAAACGAGCAAAATGGCAGTTGGTCAAAGTCACACCCTCCCCCCACCCTCTCTCCTCCTCAATAGCTACAGACACAGAAATGGCACATCCTAAGGAAAGCTCAATGTGGGACTGGCTCTAGTGGCTGTAATTCTGTACCAAGGCTGAATTTCGGGAAAGAGACTTCAGATACAGTATTAGGGGACCACTAAGGTCTATATAAAAGAGACTTCAGATACAGTATTAGGGGACCACTAAGGCCTATATAAAAGAGACTTCAGATACAGTATTAGGGGACCACTAAGGTCTATATAAAAGAGACTTCAGATACAGTATTAGGGGACCACTAAGGCCTATATAAAAGAGACTTCAGATACAGTATTAGGGGACCACTAAGGCCTATATAAAAGAGACTTCAGATACAGTATTAGGGGACCACTAAGGCCTATATAAAAGCATCCAAAGAGCACCATGTCATGGGACCTTTAATGTGTGTTTCTACATGTGTGTGTGGTTCATTGTCTGTGGCTGTGTTTACATTTAAAACTAAGTTTACATCATGGTGGTCCCAAAGAAGATAACATTTCAATCCTGAGTCAGCGGTGTTATGTCTTCTTATCTGACTCATTTGACCGATATGCATGGGTGTGTATTTGTGTGTCGGTTATTTGTCTACGGAGACAAACAGCTGCTGTGTACCTGGCCCAAACCCCGGGCTAAAGATGGCAGGGGCACATGGTCTCATGGAGAATTCCCACCTGCCACTGCACAGCACATAACTTGCTTCAGCAGGAAGCAGCCGGTGCTCACTCGCACACCCCCGTCATACATGTGCTTGCCTGGACACATTTTCAGAGCCTGGCACAGCTCACCTCACACATGTCAGCACTTTCTTTCCCTGTCTTCGCTCTTTTCCTGGATGCTGGCAATCATTGTTCTAATTACCTCTCAGTGTGCTGCTGAAATATCGCAGCGCACAGCCCGCTGATACCAGTGGCTTGATTGACGTCAGACGTCATAGAGAGCACGAGGATGGAGAGGGTAGAGGAGTGGATTTGTGACCACATAAACTGAGATCTATGACAGTCTGAGGTCTTATTAGATTGGGTAATAGTGTGAATTTTGTTAGATTACTTAAAAATGAGTACTGATTGGAGGTTTGCTCATAAAGGAGCCAAATCTAAAATGTCAACTTCTTTTGAAAAGTATTGGACTCCAGTTTTCAATGTTAGCCTATAAATTAAGCAGGAGAAGGAGCTAATTGGATCCCAGATTTTTCAAGATTCAAAGATGTATTCATCGCATACACAACGTGCGCAGCGTTTAGTTGTCGTTTCCATTGACTGTGCACAGCGGAAGTCAAAAAAAAAAGGAAAACAAAACACACAAACAAAACAAAGGAAATAATAAAAGGTGAAATAAGACAACAGATAGATCAGAAAGCAAAAGTATGTACAAGGCAGTAAGTAACAGAATCTAGGTAAGTAATACTAAAGCAAATATGGAACATGGGATAGGAAATATTGATCAAAATGGGACATGGAAATGTGGGTCAGAATGTGAATGTGGTTATTGTAAATGATGAAATATGAGAAATAGAGCTTAACTCACTACTGATTTAGTTGTATCATTCTAAACAGGGATGTCTACATACAGCCATACAATGTTTTTGCATATGCTGGCAAGATAAATGTCCTTTGTGGTTATCATGTGCCAATCTACATGAAATAAAATAATTGGAAACAAAAAGGCAGTGCGTGGGTGAGCGGGCATTTCCTTTTTCCTGATAAACTGAAACTTAACCCTAATAATGATTGATAGGGTGCATATTTTTTTTATCAGATGTCATAGGTACATAGTTAAAAATGTTGCGATTTAACATGTGTTCACCATGTCGGGGAGAGACAAATAAGGGGGAAAGTACATAAACGCTTAAATAACTTAATTACAAGTAGAAACAACAAAGGTGGGTCCTATTAAATTAAGTGCAGCTATGTTAGAGGTCTGGCAGTCATCACTTTGATATATGAGTTTTTAAAGCAACATCAGCTCAAAAGAGGCCAATTTCTCTGTGGTGTCTCTGAAAAACTGCAAAATTATTTCACATGTCAAGGGTCTTTCACAAGGGTCTATTTTACCCACAAACATAGGCTATACAGTCTAAGTATGCTATGGCGATAAGAGGAACATTAAGGAAAATATTGACAGGATATGGCAAACAGACAGGGAAGTGAAACATACTACCAATACATTACTAAATAGCATCAAACCAATTATGGCCCACCCCGGTTTGCAATGTTAATTTAGTTACATCAAAGTTCAAGCTGTTTCTCATGAGGAGCTTATCTCCTGCAGGTCTTTTGGGACCATAAAAGCCACATTTATTACGCAGTATATGTAGTTTAAAACTCTTATGTTGTATAGATACGGTTGATGGAATGATGCTGCTTTGAAGCATCCAACATACCTTAATGTATGCTTTGTAGGGCTGGGTTACCAAATTCAATACTTTCAATGCCAAATTTCTTTTTTTGTTATTAAACTTTTTATTTAAAGAGAGTTAAGTTATACATGTTGCTCTTAAGTCTGTATACATGCCATTGATCAAGAAAGAAAAATTCACATCATTACAAAAGAACACTCTCTCACATCACAATACCTCTATACCGTTTCTGGACTGGTATGGAATTTAAGATTCCAAAAAATAAGAAGTGGTAGTGATAACTACAAGAATAAAAATAGAATAAATAAAATAGGTAAAAATACAGCAGTAAGTAAAATAGACAATAATGGTTGTAAAATTAATACATTTGTCTGCTCCATATGTACCTTTTCTCATTCATAACGTTTTCAATGCCACATTTCAATACCTAAAGGAGTAAAAGTCTCATCAGCATCAGTGAGCCAATCAGCAAGCAGCTTGCTTCTACCAAGATCTAATAATGCTAGTGATTGGATGTCTAACGTTACACGTGTTAAAGTCACGCAGGAAAAACTCTACGATACACAGAGAGACCTGCTCACGTAGTAGGAGCTGAAACATTGTGCCGCAATGTGTAATGTTGTAATTTATTTTTGTTTGATAAAATTGGTATCAAAAAAAGTATCGTTCAGGAACCGGTAACAAAGTAACGGTATCGTTTCTGGTGTTGAACATATTTGAACAATAGCCAGCCCTAATACTTTGTCTACAGGCACAACACACCCTTGAAGAAACCCTTTAATTACTGTGCATTGACATTGGACAATTTTCCCACTAGTTTGGTTTAGTCTCTTTTATTGCGAGTGAGAACAGACTAAAGAGAAAGAGTTTGTCACTGTGACAGTATTTAATTCTTGCCTTTGGTCTCTTCAGGAAAGACACATCACTCTTCTTTTGAAAGCTTTGTCAGTGACAATAGCGTACAGGTGTGCTTAAAATGTCAGTGGTTTCTAATGAAAGGAATAGAAATTCAAATCAAAGCCATTACACCCAACATCTTTTGGTTGGCTAAATCTGTTCACCCTGCTACTGTTCACAGGCACAATTCTATCTTTGTGATTATTTCACACAGGCAGGCGTGAGGGATTTTATTTCCGGTTCATTTGCTGAATATGGACAGTTCCTGCACTCCAAAGCATGCAAGTACATTTGAGACTTGAAAGAGAAAAGGCATTTACAGGGAGGTATTAGGTTGAAGGAAGGTGTAATTTGTCAAAACTGGCATTTTTAAATGAATTTGACAGTGGAAGATAATGCAGTCTCAAGAGTTCTCGGTCCATCTTCCCTCCCTCTCTGTTAGACTCCATCATGTGAAGGCAGAGCCTTCCTTAAATTCTCAGCAGGAGCATGCTGCTTGGAGACGCTAGGCTACCGAGCCGAGCAGCGTAAACATGGGCTTCAAAGCGAATACTTGATGCTGTCTGGATTTTGCCATGGTGCCCCCCTCTGAGTTATAGCCATTGAATTATGTTTAAAGAGGGCAACTGTGAAGGCACTTGAATATTTTTTTCTTCTGTTTTTATAAGTAAATATTTAGAGTGTTTGTGGGGACCCTGTAGATACATTCATATTCTAAATACGCTGCAGTAATTGTGGCACCAAGGAGTGAAGTGTGTAAAAATGATGAGATGTACAACTATCTACCATTCACAGTATTGTACAGAACCCAATCAATTTTGCAACCCCATGTTAACACCCTCTTGTCCTCATTCCAGATGGAGTTGGTTTGTTTTATACTGCTGCCCTGAATGGATAGCTTTCTATCGCTCGTAATGAGCACCATTGAGATGAGGTGAAGTCACTTAAGGGGCTGTCTGGGCAACACATGCAGCCTTCCCAAGATGTACGACCGCAAGCTGCCTTCCTCCTGGCTCACCTCCCACCCCCCCCCAGACCTTGCTCTTGTGGTTAAGGGCCTTCTTCCTGCCAGAGGAGGTCGACTGTTGTTGTTGGAATTGCCATGGCCACTTAGAGGGGCTCTCTCAATCAACAGGGACTGCAACTCCTTAAACGGGGCTCAGGGATCACCGGGAAATACAAAACAAGAAGCAGCACCTAATCTTGCATGCTCCACGCTCTCTAAGTCCAGAAAAATGCATTCAATTTGACCTGACAAATAGGGTAGAGGTTTCCTTAAGTTTTTCATTTTGATAGTGGGTGGCCAATTTTACTAGCATATTTTCTCTGCTTATCCCCCCATTTCCAGCCTAAGCAGGAACTGGCGGCCTCATAGGTGTAGTGTAATGTTTTATCCATGATGGATGATCATACGCCTTCCTGAGGGAGGTGGTCAGTGGGCTTTAGGCACAATGTAACAGGTCTATGCTACAGCAGCGCTGCCCAGACTGACAATGAAGTGGAGAGTGCCATATTGCAATAATGGAAAAAGGGGAGAGGGAAAATAAGCGAGGGAGGAGATATAAACAGCACTCCAACAGGGAAGCAAAATACCGCAATCTGTTCTGGCAGAACAGATTGAAACGATTACAGTGAGGGGAATATTCAGTTTAGGGATTTTTTTCCCCCTCCACTCCACCTCATCTGTCATGAAGTGCATGAATGCCCTGACCAGAGTGAAAGAGAGAGTCACTGCCAGATCACGCCTTGATGTTTGTACCATCTTGGATCAGTCTAGGTTTGATAAATTACATGTGTGAAGAAGGCAAAGACTGATGATAAGAGAAGCACTTAGAAGAAAAAGTATTCAGATAGAAAACAGTTATTAGAGAGTACTTCTAAAATGGGTCTTCTAATATAGTTGTTATTGATTTTTTCTAATGTAATCAGAAAACTGATTAAACAAAGATAAGATGTGGCCGGGTTAGCTCATTTGGTAAAACAGGCGCACGTATGTAGAAGATCACATAGATTAGATTAAATTTGTGTGATTTAGTTAAAGAGTTTAAAGCTACAGTACGTTTTCCAAAGTCAGAAACTATAATAAACCCCTTAGGACAGACATTTTATTAATATATTTGGTGTGGTCTGAATGGTATGGGATATCTTGACCAAATGTTGACTAAGTCTATGTTCAATATTTAATATCATGTATAATTTAAGGAAAACCCTTAACGAAATTTCTTACTAAGTTTGGGTCCCCTTTAAGATTTAAAGAAAAAACGTGATCCAGTTGTTGGGGGTATTAAAGGGAGGTGTATTGAAAACGTTATTAAATTACTATTTTTGTTTTTTATATCATAATTTGTCCTAGTTTTTGAGAGTGTGTTTAAGGTTATTGATATACTATTTCTCATCTTTTGGCCACTTTAGGCCTTTAATTGACAGGACAGCTGAAGACAGGAAAGGGGAGAGAGAGGGGAAATGACATGTAGCAAAGGTTCCACAGGTTGGAATAGAACCAGCGGCCGCTGCGGTAAGGACTGAGCCTTTGTACATGGGGGCGTACGCTCAACCAGGTAAACTACGAGGGCACATACCTACGAGGAACGTGCTTGTTATGAATTATTTTAAAGGGAGAGATGTTTAGTTTCAGTTTTTGGTGTCTTTGGGCTGTGAAAAAAAGCCTATAGATACAGTATAAAAAAAAACATTGGCAGAAAAACTAGTCATTAAACCATAATGCAACTGTTCCTACATTCAGTCAGCTCTCTCTTAATATGTCCGACCTTTGATCACTTAAAGTATAAAGCTAGAAACATTTTAAAGAAAATAATTATCACATGACATGTTGTGTTTTGTGTATAAGTGTAGCTGCAATAATATATGTACACATGTTGGCCTTTGAGTGTACGTTCACACGCTGGATGTTGAAAGGCACTCTGGGAAACATAGTTAAAGCAGAAGTAGAAGAGGTGGTTTGAGGTTAGATGGGTACACCAAAAAAAAAGAAACTCCTAAAATACACTGGACGTGAAAGACCAATGATGATATGCTGCGCCTGGGATGCATATGACACACTTTCCTGGCTTCCCCCCACCCCCCTCCCCTTCCTAAATGCATAAAAGTGAAAATATTTTCAACGGTTCCAGTGCTTATCAATGTGGCACTTGGGCCAGAAAGCCCCAGGCGTTCTCAGCCGTTTTTCTCTGCCATGGTATTTTTGAAGCAGATCCGTTTGTAGCGAGGCACCTCTGTGTGATCCCCACCTGGGGGTTTCAAGGGCATACTTTTCTTAAAGTTAAGATAATCCCTCCCATAAGTCAGTCATACATTCAATTTAAACACTAAAAAACAACGTCAAACCTGATCACACTCGGTTTTCTGCCCTTATAGTTGAAGCAATCAATCAATTCACTATGATTTAATATGTGACCAAAATAACCCTGGCAGTATATCTTTGACACATGTAGGATATACAGTAAACAAGTAAAAACTGAATTAAAGATCTAAACATCTGTATGATCAGAGTGAATCGAGCATGCCACAGCAACATGTCAGGCAGAAAAATGACGCATTAACTCCCCATGGCCCATTACAATGCATTACACTAGCGTGCCTGTCTCCTCTCCCAATAGTTATTTCTTCCTGCCCTGTAATTAGGCCAGCCTGCAAAAAAAAAGTCGATTTGTTTACCCCGATGTTTCTTTCTCATTATGTCTGGAATACATCGCCCCGAGATTTACTCTGCATGTAGCCTACGGAGCACAGGGGTAGCCAGGGTTGTTTTCAGCAATGATGGATAGTTCTTCTTTTGTTCTCCTAAGGAAACATTGTTTGCTTTTTTCCATTTAGGCATCAGTCATAGAAGTAAGGTTCGTCCATTTGCACGTATGAAACAGTAGACAATGGTTAGGTTTACATATGATGTAATTGACTTTGGTACTTTGCAAATAACAGTCAAATTTCTTACGAAATGTTACACTGTTGCCTTGACATAGTGTGTGTACTTTTCTATTGTTGCAGAGCCCTACGTGACTCACAGCATGTCTGTCGTATCAAAGGTGATGATGTGTTTTTGCAGTATTGTACTCCATATTTGAATGTGGAATGGATATTAAAATGAAACCAGTCGCTTAACAGAAATATATGAGACTGTATTACATATACTGTTGTTTTAAAGGGTGCAACTATACATTGATGTGTAATGATGTTTAAGCAGGTCATCATTTAACTTCTAAATCTTGTGTTTTTCAACAAGACTAAGAGTCTACAGGCAGCTCGGTCAGGCTGAGGTCACAATGCTAACATGCTCACAATGACCATGCTAAAATGCTAATTTTAGCAGTTTTAACCTTTTTACCAATGCCACAATCTTAGTTTAGCGTGCTAGCATGCTAATATTTGCTAATTAGCACCAAACACAAAACTGAGGCTGATAGAAACATCATTAGTTTTGAAGACATTTTGTCACAATATAATAATATATAAAACAGATTACAATTTTGATCTGATGATTGTGGTAGATGAAAAGTTAAGATGTCACCAAAGTTATTGCAAATCATCCTCCTCAGGAGGGACATGAACGTGTGTCCCAAATTTCATGACAGTTTAGAGGTTCCAATATTAGACGTTCAACCTGAGACATTTTACTAAAAACCTAAAATGTCTCATACACAAGAGAAACAGTGAGGTAATCCCTTGAGTCAGTCAGAGTCATCCCTCAGGGACCCTGAATGTCTGTACAAAAGAGACATCCATCTAATGGTGGATGAGATAATTCAGGAATTCATGAACAGTAATGAGCTCAGGTAACACCATGTCAGACTGACCAGCTTTTGTAATTGGCCTGATTTCTCCGCTTATTTCTTTTCAGTGGCTAGAGCTGACAAAGGAGGTAGCAGTTCATTTTCACATTCACAACATAACACAAACACATATGGACCTAACATATTTCAAAAAAATGCAAGTAAAAACGGTTTTGTATGGCAGGGAACCTTTAAATTTAAAGCTATTAGTACGTAGTTTCTGTCTCCCCCATGAGGAATTCTAAGTAATGACAACAACACTGTTGCCTTCGGTAATCCTGCACCACCCCCACCCCTCCTCCACACAGTTGCTTGTAACCAAGGAGGACATGGAGGATTGAAAAAACATGATGGACTCTTCAGAAGAGGTAATTATCTTCACTCAATCTTCTGAACATAGCCATGCTGAGAAATACAGAGAGAGTTGTGTGGAGCTGATAGTCTTAACTAGCTTTGTATCAACTCATTTGGCAATGGCTTGAATGTAACGGACGTTCATTAAAGTCAAAAAAGTTACGCACTAAAGCTTTAACAGGGCTAAATAACACAACTGTTAGTCCAACTGTACTTCTGCAGATTATGCTCAGGGATTATGAGAAGAAAAGGGTCAAATCATATGAAGGATCAATAATCAATAAGGATAATGGATGAGACAGCCTGTGTTAAGCTTCTTTCGACCATGATAAAAGTAAGATTGAACATAGCACATAAATCTAAGTATTCAGATCCTTTACTTAAGTAAAAGTTCGGTGTTTAATGGTTTTATAATTTCAGCTGGACTTGTAGGCCGTTATATTGTTGGGTAGTTTCATTTATAATAAAACATCAGATTTTATAAACTACATGTGTTTTGTGTACAAAAATCTTAATTTGTAAAGTAACTAGTAACTAAAGGCATCAGATTAATCTAGTGGAGTAAAAAGTACAATATTTAGTAGAAGTAGAAATTGGCATGAAAAGAAAAGACTCATGTAAAGTACAAGTACTACAAATGTGTACTTAAGTACAGTAATTGAGTAAACCCACCCCTGAAATATACCGTAAATTGTCTTAAAAGTTAACAATTCACTACTATTTTCAAACTTTGACCGTTTTGCCTAATGTCTGACATTCAAAACAAATAAAAATCTGCACAAAGGCCCAAATCTATAGCTTCAGAGTCAACCCCCAGACTCCGAAACTAAAACCACTTTTCATTTTTCATGTATTTGCTCTCAGCTAAAGCAATCTAGTCTTACTTTACTGTCATATTCAATAACAATAAAAAAAAGTAAGTGATACGCATATCACCAACTGTCTGGCACGGGCAGGCCTTGCTTGAAATCACACATCTCGAGCGGTGTTGCTCGCAGCTTGTCTCAGCAGGCTCCTTGTTAACAGGATAGCGCCTCCAAATCTGCTCCTGTAACACCTCCCAGCACGGGTCATTACTACCGAAATCACTGCTGATGCCCAATCAGATCACAGCACAAAAGCATTTCCTGCAATCAACGAGCAATGCACCGAGGGGACAGATGCTTATGTGCAGGCATACTAACAATACCCTTAAATAACATGCAGAAGTAGGAGGAGGTGGTGTGGTGCTAAAGCGAGCATCATTATCACATGGACTGCAGATGAATAGATTTGGTGTGATACTACGAACACACCCGAATCCATGTGTGACTGTGCAATTACAGCACATTTACTGCACCAGCTGCTGTATAAATAGGGGAGTTTGTGCAGTGCGGTGTGACAAACGCTCCCAGGAGATTGAGCGGTTGCTGGCTTTGAAGGTGAAATATAGCAGAAATATTTTGTCACTTGAAGTCGTGTTAAGAGAATATTAAGTCAGTGGTAAAATTGGACGGTATAGGAATAGTAAATTAAATCACATCAGCTTGTAAATTCAGTTAGGGTAACACGAATCCCCAAAACAAGGCCGGTAAATGTACGCATGTGCAATGTGAGTGTAGAAACTGATGGAGTTAACTTGTTTCTGTCATGGTTGTATGTTTCTGCTTCCTGTTTTATTTTGGTAGTCTGGTTTTTCCATTGACATATATACAATGGACCAATAGACCCCGTTGCTCTGGACGGAGATCAGTGAAGGCTATTAAAAGCACTTTTCCGGTGATCACTTGCTTTACTGCGCAGCCTCCAACTGACAGAGACAACGTAAATGTGACGTGAGCAACGTGTCTGAAAGTTGTAAGTCTTCTGGTAGCTGTGACAAGAGAAATCTCAATCATTTCCAATCTTACAAAGACGGAGAGTGTAGGTATATGTAAGGAGATAACATAAGCACAGGCTAATTATTGCTAACGAACATGCTAGTTAACATTAATAATTAAACCTAAACAGCTAATGTATGTCGAAACTGCCTGCGAGCTTCTCCTGTACTGTACGGTAATTCCTCTACTGTGCGACAGTAAGTCACTTGGTTATGACACAATCGTTAGCTTATTTTTACAAAAACGTCTGCTACGGAGCTATAACGTGAGGTACAAGGTAATGGAGCCTTTTATACATTGTCGTGTTTCTTTATAAATAAACAATGGACAAATAGAGTCTTTAAACGCTTCAGATGTAAAGTTATTCGCAGTGAAGAACCGTAAAAAAAAATGGCGGTCAGTGTAATGCTAACAAGAGGTGATCGCTTTGTAGCAACAAAATGGCGCCATCGGAGGTTCGCGTTCTGAAGCGAAGCTTACCCACTTGGGTTTTTCTGTCTCGTCTGGTCTTGTTTTACCTCCTGCGTTGTGTTTTCCTGCCTTTTTTGATTGTTATCCAGCCCTGATGTGTTTCACCTGTTCCTTTCCCTTGTGTCACCTGTCCCTGCTTAACTTGTTACCCTGTGTATTTAGTCTCTGTGTTTCCCTTGTCTGTTGTGAGGTCATTGTATTCTGTTTCATGGTCGTTTGTAGAGTCTACCCCGTTTTGGTAATCCTGTCTTTAGGTTTCCTCCACATTCTGGAGGGATTTTTGCCTGCTGCCTTGTTGGTATGGATTTTTATATATCTTTGATTTTTTTGATTAAATCCTCAAGCAACACTACTCTACATTGTCTGAAATCGTGCCAGTTTCGGCTTTTTCTACAAATTCTGTTGAGGTGCTCAATAACAGCTGACAGGTAGTACTACCAAACTAAGCAGTGGGCAGCTCCTGGGTAAGAATGAGCAAAAGGAAGACAGGATCAGAAGAAAATAAAGTTGGTCAGCTTAAAGGACAAATCCGGCACAAAATGAACCTAGGGGTTAATAACAGAGTAATTAATGTACAGAGTCGACCGTTCTCTGGGATTAGTTTTCATGCTAATCGAATGACCAGTTTTAGCGCAAACCGCTAATTAGCTTATAACACTAGTCGTCGGGGCACAGGTGAAGTAAAAAGAAATCGCTTTTTCTATACGTTTATAATGTTTATGACACGTTCATGACAGTGTCATGTCACTCTTATGTAGATACCTTCCAGTAAAGTGTAACCAAATAATCTAACCACAAGGTCAATTTAGTTGCTTTTATGGGACTTTCTATCATATCACATCTTACTCAGCAGATCAAGTAGATTACCGTTTTTTTCCTGAGCTCTGAGAAATGAAATTAACAGCCACTCAATGGATTTTGTGATGAGATTATTTTGACAACAAAATCCAGTATTTGTATGATACTGAAATACTTTTTGCAAGCCTTTTACTTGTGCTGGAGTATTTTTCACTGCGTTATTGCTGCTCTTTGTTCCTTTTCCACAATGATATGAGTTGGAAGTTATTATGTGCCTGCGATGACGGGAAATCAACCCACACCGTTCACTGAACTCACAGAGAGCGCCTTACAGAAACTTTCTCTCTTGACACTGTGACTACACTGGGGAGTTTGTTCCAGTAGCCTCTTCTTTCACTGCTGACATTTTGTGCAACACTACTGCCAATTAAGCCATTCATAACCCCAAGACAGTGTAGTTAAAGCTGGACGCTGTAGTCACTTGTTGGAAAACGCTTTTCTCGGATGTATTGAGGTCTTTTAGGAACATTACTATTCCTTCTGTTTCGTATTAATGTGGTCAGAACCGAAGATCCTTCTTTTTGAATGCAAAATTCACTCAACCAGTTTAAAGGAATCAAAAGCATATGTATTTTTAAGATCAGTTTAGCTAATTCATGCTCTGGAAGTGTTCAATTATTAATGTGACTTTCAGTGAGAGTCATAAACACCATGAGAGAGAAGATAGCAGTTCAGCCCAGACATTAATGCAAAGCACAAAGAGAATATTTCAGCGTGCCAGTCTGATCTTTTAAAATGTCGGGGACTACTGTTCCAAAATGTATGATGGTGTTGAATCTGTCAATGGTGTCAAAGTACTGACAACCACTACCATACGGCATCCTCAAAGCTGGGATGGATGGAGGGAAAGTGACAACTTAGTTCTTGCATTTGAAGTTTGCCATTTATTTATTTTTTATATATAGAATATATACGATCATTATATACTGTAAATATACAACATGCAGCCCAGACTTCAAAATCACCTGAATGGCATGTTACATAATTAACATTACTTAAACTTAATGTTTGCAGCCAAAGCATGAACGTCAACATAATGAATGTCATTCCTGTGTTAATTGTATGTTTTTTTGCATTTTACCTATAAATGAGTTCTGGCAATCAGCGTTTGGCTATTTGAGCTTTCAAAGCAACACGAGAGAGCTAACAGAGCTCTAAAGAGTCAAAATCATGTAAGCCAAAATTGCTGGTGCACTGCTTGAAGGCTGCAAATTATTTAATATGTCAAGGGGAAACTGAAAACTCATTACCATTTGTGCCAAATACAAACCAAATTGACAAAAAGGGTACAGTGTTGCAATTTGCAACTACCAAAGTAAAAGAGTTACTTAAAAGTTAAATACTTTTGAATAAATCCTATTTTATCTATTTTTAAAATGTTAAATTTTGATTTTAACTTGTTTATTAATATTATTCACATCCTTACTTGATAGAAACAAAGGTCAGGGCTGCAGAACTTTAATTTCAGAAGCTGCTATTTTACAATAAAATGCCATCAAATCATTTAGCAAATTCTGTCATGGGAGCCAGTTCAAAAAAACAAATCTTCACCAAGATTTCTCCATGTAAACAGGATTATTAGGGGAATTATTTCAAGATTAAATGTTTTTTTACTTAATATACAGCTACTATCTCCATCTGTATGGCAGAGTGTGGTGAATTTAAATATGGTGCATTGATTGTGGCTGGAGATACTCTTAACTACCATTGAAGTATCAATTCATTAAATACCTAATTTTCAGGTTCAGAATTGTATTTAGAGGTTGTACCAGAATAGGTTTACATGGTTTAATTTTCAGAAAACACTTGGGCTTTTTCCCTTTGTAAACCTATTACATGCACAAAAAAAGATATATAACACAATAAAGGAAAGGGAAAAATATTTGAGCACTTTAAGGTTTGTCTGACACCAGTATTTGGGTTCATGCAACCTGGTCAGTTGAAGCAATTTTACTACAAACCAGCAACAATGACGTTAAGCTATATGCATGATAAACCTTTGTTTTAGGTTGAATGTATGAAAAGTAATAGAGTGCCCCTTTAGAAAACAGCCCAAGTACACTATAGAATTCTTTTCACAGAAGACATTTTCACACGTCACAGTAGGAAAAGCACAGGTGTTAATAATAACATGAATGATGGCTGAATTCCATTTAGCTGCTTCAGTTTCTGGGTCCTGGTATTGTGAATGCATCATGCCTTGCTGGGACACTCGAATAGAACAAAGACTTTTCATAAAAGGAAAATACTTATACTAATAACATTAACAAAAACAGGGGGTCTGGCGGTCCTCTGACAAAAACATGTTTTTATTTGTATCCAATTTCCTGCATTTCTACATGAATTTAGGAACTATAGTGATACAAAATCCAGAAAATACACAACGACACAAACGTGATTTTGAAAAGTCTCCCCCCCCCTGTCCCCAGTGGAAATAACGCCCTAGTGTATGAATAAGAAAATGGCTACAATGAACTTGTTTGCTGTAGCAAACAGCTCAATATTAAGATCACAATGATATTTCAATTGCGTTCTTTATTTTAGTGCCATGATTTTAGCGTGACTTTGTCTTAGATGCTGCTAATAAAGACTCACCTGTCACAGTGCAGCGAGTGTGGATCTGGGTGACATATGGAGGCCACTGGAGGTGCACTTCAGGTTCCCATTGAACAGGTGGAAAAGCCCCCTTTCTGGGCATCCAAAGAGTGGACAACCACAATGATCGGAGGAGCCCCAGTTGGCACAGCCACATCCCTCAGTCCCACAACCAGACGAAGTGCCAGGGAGATGGCATGTTGCATGCCAAGGCACAGAGCCATGTCTCTGACAGCGATGCCAGGTGGGATGGGGCGGTGGCGGGGGAGAGGGTGGTGGGAGAGACCCTGGGCCCTCAGCGAGGCAGCGGTGTGTGTCTGTCCTATTACAGGACACAACTGTCTAAGAAACAGGCACAGGCAACTCCAACACACAAACCAGCAGTGATCACTGGAACCAAGCCTACTGTGACAATGGTGGTCACAGTACAGACAGCTGGTTCCTATGACACACACACACACACACACACACACACACACACACACACACACACACACACACACACACACACACACACAGACACAGACACAGACACAGACACAGACACACACACACACACACACAGTGAAAACAGAGATAGGAGATTTTAAAGGGAAAGAGAAGGTAGAGTCATATTTTCATCATCATGCAGGATACAAAACCATTTTTTCATCTGCTCAATTTTGTGTTAAATGAAAGCTCAGTCATCGTAATTAATCATTTCCTAACTTAAAGACTCAGCATCATCAAGCACTTTGCAGCTCAGACTATTATATGACAAGCATCCTGCCATGACTCTCATTCATCAATCAGTCAGCATTACTGTCGGCTCAGCACTCATCAGCATGCTTCAGGATGATGAATCATTATAAGTATTGGAGGAAAATAGAAAGGTCAAGCTCGGAGCAAAATGAAGTTGCAGAAGCTTCGCCCTGTTCTGACATCTTGAGCGGCCATCAATCAAGCGCCCGAGCCATTTAGTGATCACAAATCTGCCGCCTTTGTCGACCTCAATCATTTTTTTTAAGTACGACTGCAAATTGGTTTATTTAAGAGGGATTTGTACCCACTGGTCCAATCATACGCTAATTAAAGCTACTGTCAAAAGTCCAGTGCATGACAGTGGTATGGTGCCCCCTGTTGACACATCATCTCTGCACCAGTGGCTTTGTTGCCAGGGTAATTTATTTATTAGAACATGTGTGATCATGCCCTACTTTGCTTTGATTATTTTGCAAAGTGGCACGATCACAAATTTCCTACCAGACTATATGTTTGCTCTTTGTTTTGTATATAATAATAATAATAACAATAATAATAATAATAATAATAATGATAATACTACTACTACTACTACTACTACTACTACTACTAATAATAATAATAATAATAGAAAATAAACTAAAAATACTTTTTAGTTAGAGAAATGACCTAATTTTGGGTTAAATGTCTCAGTTGACTGCACGAAACAAATATTATGTCTAGATTATGAGCTTCTTGTTTGACAGTATTTCAATTAGAGTTCTGGTATCGGCTCCGATACTGCCTAAAACGCTGGTATCGGTATCAGGAAGTACTGGAGTTTATGCACCGATCCGATACCACGTAATAAAGCCCTAAAGAAAATCTATGTTAAAGTAGTTTATATATGTTCTTTTTCTTGTTATAACTGACTGTTAAACTGTATAATAAAAGAAAGTTCTGTGGCATTCATTGTTTGTGTTTGTTTCACAAAGAGTTGAACCTGAGCCAGACAGACAACAAAGATAGAAATCCTATCACATCCATACAGGGATAGTAGTATACAGGTGTTAACACATAATAAAATATATGACACACTGGTATCGGATCGGTACTCGGTATCGGACGAAACGCAAGTTCAGGTATCGGAATCGGTATCGGGAAGCAAAAAATGGTATCGGGCCATTTCTAATTACAATTACTGAAATTGTTGGGTCTTTGTAAATGATATATTGTGGTCTGGACCTACTCTATCTGTAAAGTGTCTTGAAATAACTATTGTTATGATTTGATACTATAAATAAAATTGAATTGAATTGAATAAGGCACCCGGGCTAGATGACAGACTAATGCAAGTACTGAGACCAGGAGGGGTAATTATAATGATTTCCGATATGGAGTCATCCAAAAGCAGGACATTTACATGAAATGTATGGCATGTAAAATATATTAAATATATATTATAGGATTATAAACTGCCATTCAATATGGAATCATTTTTTTATATACAAAGTGTATTGAAGGGTACACTTTACGACACGTAATATATGATTTGAATAGATTTTCTTTGTATAGCTTTTCTTTTTCTTTCGGATACAGTTTAACCTTGAACACTGTTATTCGGATTCAGCCACAACAATGGGAGGCAGCAATATTCAACCAAACAAGACAACGCTGGCTTATCTGTATTTACTCTGCTTACCGCTGTTTTCTTCCACTGAGCCCGGATTACATTGTGGAGAAGCAATTAACACATGGGTTAGAAAAGCTTTTTGAGATGCACATTTTTCAGGAACAAAAAAAAAAAGAAAAAAAAGAAAAAGTGTCTTGGATGCTTGTGTGCCGTCTTCATTAGCATGAAATATGTGGTGTGACGATCATATGTGTGGAGAGAAGTGGACGAGTCAAAGAATGTTGTTCACTTTGGTGGATTAAAAGGGTTTCTTTTAAAAATAGAAGCGTGGCGATGCTTCTTTAATCTATGTATGGACATCATACTGGCCATCAGCATTAATCCCACTGCAACAATGCATGCACTTCAGGCTTAAACCCAACAGCTTGAAGTTGTAGAGCCATCAGTCGGTGCCTTCCAACAGCACAGAGACGCTGAGAGTACAAAGGGAGATAAAAATGAGAGAGAGTCGGCGCTGAGCCAGTGGAGCTGTTCATCTTACAGACAGGAGTGGAAGGGGAAATGTTCTCCTCTCCACTAAAGACAGCCATGATGATGAATGGGACTCTGTGAGACCAGTTAAATATCTTGTCACTGTGCGAATGGAGGGTGTGCAGTTAGTGTGCTATTCTCATACGATAGGAGTCTGCAGATGAGTTAATGATTATGGGCCAGGGTTTATACATGATGTGGTATTATAATAATGCAGCATCGTTTGTGAAGTTGTACAGTCAGTGTCTGAACATGTCAGCCTTGTTCCTTCATTGTTTTTAGGCACTCATATCTGCTCAGAGTCACATCATGTGGAGACATAAACATGCTGTGGCCCCATTTTAATACCACATACAGTACGTATTATATCATACAGTGTGTGCAGTTATTATACAAGATAATACTCTACCTTAATGTTTTGTACTAACAGGAAATGGTGCAATATACTGTATGCTCTAACGGACATGGATCAACAAGCCATCCCCTGTAAATGTAATCTCATAAAGAGAATGAAAATTGTTTTCCAAGATCATCCTAGAAGTGTAAGCAGCTCCTCCTTTATCTTTTCTCTTGTGGGACAATAATGTTCAAAAACAGCACACTCAAATTTCAAGTGTTTTTGTTTTAGTATCTATACTAACTCACTCTTTTAATTTTGCATTTTAGTTTTTGTATTATGCGTTCTTCAACTGTGCTTACTTGGATGATGATACTTAAAGGTCCCAAGGCATGAAAATGTCACTTAATGAGTTTTTTTAACATTAATATGCATTCCCCCAGCCTGCCTATGGTCCCCCAGTGGTTAGAAATGGTGATAGGTGTAAACGGGAAATCGGGAAAGAGACTTCAGATACAGTATTAAGGGACTACTAAGGCCTATATAAAAGCATCCAAAGCAGCATGTCATGGGACCTTTAAATCCTGCTTAGAACCACTATGTACTCTGGAGTTACATTTTTAACTGAATAGTTGGAGGGCAGGATAATACCTCCCTGTGCAGTCATGTGCCCATCAAACCAAGACTGACACACCACTTCACTTTCTAAAAATGTTAATTTCACGTACACCACATTTATGTCCTGTGGGATGGGAGGAAGTGATGACAAAGATTCCCATGTTTACGACTTGGCTGTTGATTCTATGACAAACAAAGTTGGTCGTGTGAGGGTTAAAAATACTGTGCATTGTCAATAAAGCACTGCATCCATTCAATTAGCATTCATTATCCAAACAGTATTCATGGGAGGCGTTATTGCCTATTTGCTTTTTCCGGCACCTCCATGTCATTTTTGCACCAAGTCATATATATATATATAGTATCTACCAAAGCTTTCGGAAAAATCCTAGTCCTTTTTTCCTATAAATAATTGACTTGTATGTTGACTTGAACCGTATTTGCAAGTTGGACAATGTTATAATTACAGCAACTCCCACATGACACAAACATAATCACTTATGAATTATCATAGAGGTTCTGAACACAGACGTCCCCAGGTTTGTCACACTTCTCTCCTCAACTTGCTTCATTTCCCCTCAGCCATCAGCTCTGTGTCAAGTTTTTCTTGTCTCAAGACTGCCGCTCTTATTATTTCCTCTGAGGTCTGCTGCTCTCTTGTTCAAGTTCTTTAAATTCTTTTCTCCTCATTCTGTCTCTCCTCTCTCTTTTTGCACAGGATTCTCCCACCTCCTCTTCCATGACACACACTCCTACCTCCATCCTCATCTACACCATTATCATCATCAACATCATTGTCATTGTCATCTGGTTCCCCAGACTCCAGACTCACCTGCGGCATCCTGGAGGCTCCTTGATCCCATATATCTGTGCACAGCTCTCCAGTGGGGGAGAGAGAGGCCTTCTACTAAAGCACAGCTGCAGTTAATCTACCATCTCATGCTTAATATTTCAAATAGAGTGCAAGAAAACACCTACAATAACTACACCAAAAATAAAACTTAGATTTGCATCCAATTATAAAAAAATAGAACACACTATAAATACACTCAAGTTTTAATTTCCTGTGTCATATCAGCAAAGTCATCTCTGCAGTTGTCCTGGTAAATCACAATAATGCAACACAGTCACTGATACTGACTTGGTCTTATTTCTTGCAGCTGCATTATTTCTACACTTTAGGGCTGAACACATACGTCCCACACATTATCGCCTTATTAATTTGTTCAGCGTTAACCCTCCATACGTTAAGGGTTAAGATGCCGGTCATTAACTACAACGTTCTCGGGTTCAATCTGGCTAGGGGACCTGCTGTTGTTGCATTTCTTTCTGACTCGCTTCTTGTCATCTCTCCGCTATAGCTATCTAATAAATGCACATGCAAACATGCTAGCAAATAATTGCCTGTTCACACTTTAATTGTAAGAATGTAAGTCTAATATTAACTCTCCCTTCAGCTTGATGACAGGAGGCCACCGGAGCAAGGGGCACTGGTGCATGTCGAGGCGGTGTCTGCGAGGGCGAGGTGGGATGGAAGTCTCATGTCAGCAGGGGGAAGGCGTGCTCGCAGCCTCTGTTTGTTTGTGTCCCACAAGCATATGACCATCCAAGCTGTGTGCCTACCTCTCTCTTTGTCTTTCTCTCTATTATCTTCTCCTTTTCCTCTCTCACTCCCTCTCTCTCTCCCCTCATTGTTGGTGCCTCATTCCAAATGTTTGGATCTGGATCTTTGTCTTTCAGCAGATTCAGTCTTTCCTATTGTCTCTCTCTTTCTCTTTTGTGTCCATAATGTATTTCACTCTCTCTCCAACACAGTTGGAGAGAGAGTGTGTTTGTTCCTGTGTTTGTTCCTGTTCTTTTATTTCTGTGAATGGTGTGCTTCAGCATTGCCTCATGTGATTGTGTAGTCTGTGTTCTTTCCAGTTCTCCGTTGTGGAGAGGAGGTTGTATGCCAGATTTGTGTTGTGGCACCTCGAGGTTGCTCTATTACATGTCTGTGCTGTGAGGAAGATCCCTCCTAAGAGCTTTCTTCAATTATTCTTCTCTTGAAAAGTTTCTGTTGGAGGAGTTTCCTTTTCTGAATCGAGGGGCTAAGGACAGAGGGTGTTGTATGTATGTACATGTTGTAATATTGGGCTAGATTAATAAAATTGGCCTTGGCCTGACTAAACTCAAAAGATAAGCACATCATTTGTGAGCACCACATAGAAAACCCAAACAAAAAGCATACGGAAACATTCTGTGGATGTTTAGTGATATAACACATGACCAGCAACATGTCAGACTGTTTTTAATGACTTCGTACTTACGGAGCCAATGTCTGATTGCCGAGCAGGTGAAACCACTTCCCATTTGGTGTAGAAGGCCATCTGGACCAAGACACAACACAGTTTTGATGAAATAAGCCAGAGCCCATTTTTGTGACCTTGTGCAGTGAACTTGAAAAAATACTGTGAATTTATGAGTATCAGCAGCGTTTTTTTTAACTTGTTCTTAAGGACAAGCTTATAGGATGTCATATGAAATGACTGTCTGTTTCAAAAATTGAAGCCAGGACTGGCCAAACGCTCGACCAAGCGAGAACCCGTCTCTCAACTTCTCATCGACCATCTGGACGTAACTCAAGACGAGGCAAAGAGCCAAATTTAAACGGTTCCTCCTCTGGGCCGTTGGGCTGACTGATGAGGTGCTACGCAGCAGCCTTGACCCCGCTCAGCTTTCTGCTTTTTCCAATAACAACATACACTCATAGTGGCATGTCCGCGCTGCCAAAGAGCATTGCCCCTGATATAACTGTCTCCATTACACAACGTGTCACTGCAGCTGTATGTGAGTGCGCGTATACATGAAGCGGCGAGGGTGTTATAGTGCATTCCACAGTGAGGCCCATTGTGTAGAAGCCACAGGGCCCATAATAAAACCCAGTGGTTGTAAAACATGACGTTTGACAGTAGCAGCGTAACCTGAGAGATTTGACTCTGAATCTCATGAAATGACATAGCTGAAATAATGGCTGTGTACTAATGAACGCTGGTGTTTATTCAAGCTATTCTAAGTGGTAAAAAAAACACTAAACCACTGTCCCTCATGATTACTTTGTATCATAAACCAAGTTATAGCAATGTGCAATTTTCATTATGTTGCTCTAAAATGGTAAAAGCAACATACTGAGGGCTGGGAAAGCTATTATATTTCAAAAGTTACCACTGCTGTGGTGAATTTGTCAAAATGACTTCCTTTCCCAGGCCTACATTACTGACCTGTACTTCTCCCGGCACCTCTACCCTCACCTTACTCTGGCTTAAATTACCCTCTATGACTGACTGAAAGCCACACAACCCCCATTCTAAAAAAAAAAACACCAATATGAGCGAAGAGGAAGCAGCTTCAGCTCAGACAGCCTCTCAATATCTCAGGCAGCCTTTCTCCTGGCCGCAGTGCTCCCTGTCCTTGCTTCAGCCTGAAGGACGGCCTCCACCTATACGGATTAACACAGCCATTTTATATTTGGGAATCAGCCTGGAGCGGGTGCTGCACTGATCCAATAATATCCACGTCAGAAGGATTACCTGGCTCTTAATCAATGATACGATTGACACATCCACATCAGAAATACAGTTCCTATAAGCGGCGCCGGGCGTCTGCTTTAAACTGATAAAAGAGTTTCACAGTCGAGCACATTAAAGTGTGCTTTTCTTTTGCTTTCTCATGTGAAAGACTCAAGGATAAAATGAGGATCCGCTCTGATCTGAATGGCACTTTTCTGATTCTGTTCATCCAATTCAACCTATTTGAGTTCAAACAAAACCTTCACTGGCTCATAAAAGCTGGCCATTAGAAGCGCATTATAACTCCATCAATCATCCATGTGAACAGCTTCATGTCACCTAATTTCTGGCAGGTTATTTTTGGATTCTATTCCCCTCTATCTTCCGCTTTTCTTTCCGCCCTTACGCCTCCCTGCTGCCACAATGACAGCAACCTGTGGAGCCGTGCAAGCTGCAGATACGTTTCCGACGACTACGTTTGCTCGCTGGCACTGGCGGAGTCTTCTGTGTGATAGGTGGAAAATGATTAATGAGCAATCTAAATGCAGCACTGGAAAGTCTCCCAAAAAATGTCCATGTTTTTCAGCCTGCAACATCTCAAGAAGCTGACAGAAATGAAAAGGTCCAAGAAGAGAGCTCTGAGGGACTCCCCACGGCTGTTCGCAACAGCGCCGCCTCTCTCTTTGAGCTTGACGGTAAACAGGTGGCTGGTTCTAATAGATGGATGTCTTTCTACACTAATGTAAGATATCAGGCATTTGGCCCTCTCGCGTTAACAGCAGTGAGCACTACACTGTATCAACACCCCTCTGTGATTCTATTAGTTCTGTCATCGCTCATCAGCTAATTACTACTCACACAGCTGTGCATCTTCACTGTTTTTATTCATGCTGCTACAATTGTTTATTAAAAGATCACCTGCTGACGGTGTCAGATCAAAAATTACTTTTTTTGTCTTTATGTCTGTATAATCAATAAGGATGCACAATTACCATATTCTCTGTCACAATTTCTTTCTAGTATGCTACCGCATTCTGTTACCATATTGGCATACGTTGTATAAACATGTATATCACATATTAATATAGATTTCGCATGTTACATGTTGCTGTTTTACATTGTGCTTGATTTACTCATTATATATACATACTACATATACATACAGTACAGACACACCTTCTCATTCAACGAGTTTTCTTTTTATTTTCATGACTATTTACATTTTAGATTCTCACTGAAGGCATCAAAACTATAAATGAACACATATGGAATTATGTACTTAACAAAAAAGTGTGAAATAACTGAAAACATGTCTTATTTTTTAGATTCTTTAAAGTAGCCACCCTTTGCTTTTTTTATTAATAAGGGAAACAATTCCACTAATTAACCCTGACAAAGCACACCTGTGAAGTGAAAACCATTTCAGGTGACTACATCATGAAGCTCATTGAGAGAACACCAAGGGTTTGCAGAGTTATCAAAAAAAAGAAAGGGTGTCTACTTTGAAGAATCTAAAATATAAGACATGTTTTCAGTTATTTCACACTTTTTTTTTTTAAGTACATAATTCCATATGTGTTCATTCATAGTTTTGATGCCTTCAGTGAGAATCTACAATGTAAATAGACATGAAAATAAAGAAACACATTGAATGAGAAGGTGTGTCCAAACTTTTGGCCTGTACTGTATACTGTATCTGCTATGTATCAGAACATATTGAAAACTGTATTATGCACTTTTATTTATTCCTTAACCATATTTTTTTCTGTCTCTGCTCCTGGGGATAAACACAGCTTTATCTGTGACTCTTTATTTTAACCCCGACATTTAGCATTTATAAGCTATATAAACAATAATAAATGGTTTATAACCCTATGTGCTTAGGATGTTTTTATACAGTACAAACGTGGTGAAGTGTTACTGCTTTATCTTATCTGTTTTAACTTTAGTCTCTGAGGTGAGAATTTGGAGTGTTTCGAGATTTTTCACCCGCCAGCTGTTGCTGTGTGTGAGCATATTCTCAGCAGCTCAACATGTCAGCATCATGGAAATCTAATACTGACTACTTGCATTAATGCATGTGCAATAGCATTCATAAAATCCAGCTCTGTCCTACCCTTTTCTTTGTTTTGACCTCCCATTCCTTTACAACCCCCCCCACACACACACACACACACACACACACACACACACACACACACACACACACGTCAGCTCCATCAACGTACCTGCCGAGCTCAGATTACAAAGCCGTAGCCATGGTAAGAGAAATGCCCCTCAGAAAAGCTGCATGGAAGGTGGTGTTGCTTCACTCCACCATGGACTGTAATGAGCTGCAGGGAGAGCAGCAACAGTAAAAACAAACGTGAAGCTCATGGGAATGGACATTTTGCTCGCTTCCCATTTCATCTGTGTGGCGTTCTGTGTGCTCAAAATGTGTGGGAAAAGATATTTTTGTAAAGATCTTAAACAAAACAAAGCTGGCTTCCAGCGAGTGAGACTTTCTCTGGCAACACACTATGTTCTTCAATGAATCTCTGTTTTATCTTTTTCTTTCCTTTATCTTTTAGGTCATCATCTAAGAAGTCATGCTATCTCCTTTCTAATCTAGAAAATGTATCCACATCGTTATTTTGGGCACTGTCTACAAACCGTATTTACTTTCAATAGATGACTTCATCGAAAAACAGACACGACTTCCATTTCTTGCCTTGTTGATGCGTGAATACAGTAACTGTCAGGGCCGCAAGGCTATGTGCATATGTGTGTGTGTGTGTGTGTGTGTGTGCGCATCTGCATATGGGAGGAAAGGTGATCAGAGATAAAGAGCCACGGACAAAAAGAGAAGAATGTGACCCTTGTGGCTTTGACCTCCTTTCATCATGATCAAAACACATCATCAATCACTATACCAGCATCCTGATGGCTAAACACTGTTTCTCTACTGATGAAAGGTGCACAGCAAAAAGAGAAGAGAGAAACCAGCAGGGACACAAAGAATATAGAGAAAAAATGTGTGGTTTTACATTGTGCAGTGTAATTTGAAGTCTCTTTTGATCAATTTTGTGCAGTATATTTAAACGTAAAAGGTTTCAGAATAAAGACATAATATGATGGCATTTCATTGCGCTGCAGCACAACAATATACTCCTCAAACTACCTCAGGGACAAAACTCTTATCAAAATAATCAATCACAGCTTGTGGATGTAAACATATGTGCCTATAATTGAGCCACCAGAGTAAATCAGAGATACATTTCTAGATAAACAGGATGAAAGAGCGATTTGGACATCTGTGACCGGCCAAGCAGATTCAGACAGTTGTTTGATATATGGCAGGATGTTTGCATGGTTTTGCCATGAACCATACAACGCGAGTAACAGATTGTTCCATAATCAAAACCATTCAGCACGCATGGGTATTATACATTATTCTCCCGTGGATAGATTTAGCTCAGCCATTCACAATCACGCGGTGCCTGGTTCACCTAAACACGTATGCTCCGTTCATACAAACAAAAGTCATGTTTACAAGTGAGGAGGAAGGGGATTTAAAAACATGTTCACTTGATTTATGCCGAAGAAACGGAGATGTTGAGAGACGTGCAGCGTTGACAACTTGTTCCACTCACTGACACCAACTGCCCTGGCAGTAATTTGCAGTCTGGCTGCGCCACCAGTTTGCTTTGCTCGACTACTGACGACGCTGGCAGCTGAGCAAAGGCTCATCGGCGGGGAGGAGGAGATGTTTGCAGCTCCCTGTGTGGCGCCTCACTGCTTGGGGTTTAATACCTGTTGAGTGGACAGAGATTTAGGGAGCTTGAGCGCCACAATCCCAGCTTAATGTTGTACAGGTACATCTCTCCTCTTAGGTTAAACTCGCCTCAGGGCAGCTGGATACGTTAACTGGAGGAGCTGCAGCCTGCTGGAGTCTGCTGGGGAATTGGTGTGCCACTGTGGCAAAGGAAAGGGATCACTTATGAAAGGTACAAAGAAACATTCATAGACAGTGACACATTAGACACAATTATCTATGATTTCTGAGTCTATAATGTGTTACAAGACCAAACCCCTTTCTCATCTTTGCATTAAAGTGTTCAGCATATTAAGACATATCTTTATATCTGTATCTACGTTATCATGTATTTTTACAAATTTGAATCGCAGTATAATGTTCACAATGTAGTGACATCAGATTATATAAAAAGGCCAAATGTTGCCAAATCTGTTTAGATTAATGTCAAGATAATAAAACAAAACTATTCAATGATCGTGAAAAAAAAACAAAAAACATGGGCTTGCTAGCTTCGCTATTTAAAGGACATAAGCAATATTTCATATTTTTGTTATTGTCAACAAATCCCGCAAAAAGCCCAAGCACACATTTGCTAGTATATCTCTCATCCCACATAACCAGCTTCTCTGTGGCTCTTAGCTGCATTTCGATCCTACTAAAGACGTACAGTAAATCTTTAAAAAACAAAAGCTTGTGAATATTTACTTTTATTTTCAAAAGAAGGCTAACTAATAATCCAAAACAACTGGGCACTGTAGTTTTAGCAAACTTTACTCAAAACGAGGTATATAACAGTGTTTTTGTTTGGGAGCATTTAAGGCACTAGTGCTACGTTTTACACGTGGTCGGCTATTTTCATAAACGGACATTTCAACCTGTTTTAATAGTAGAAAGAGCAAATGTCAATGGATTGGCTGAGGAGTGCTAGTTTACTAATGCAGGTATAACATTTCTTTAAAAAGCCTATAATAAAAAGCTTCTAATAAATTGGCTAAGTGCCTACGCATTTTAACTCGCATCTTCCTGATTGCCTTGCAGCCTTACCTGTGAGCTGTCACTTTTTTACATGCCCTGAAGAAGATGATCACAGAGATAAGTACAATCTCTAGTGGGTTAGTGGGATCAATTCATATTTGGTTTTGGTTTTTTTATTGGATTTCCAATAAAAATATAGACAGACTTGTCATTGCTCATATTATGCTAATTTTCAGGTTCATAATTGTATTTAGTGGTTATATCAGAATAGGTTTACATGGTTTAATTTTCAAAAAACACCATATTTTTGTTGTGCTGCAGCTCCTCTTTTCACCCTGTGTGTTGAGCTCTCTGTTTTAGCTACAGAGTGAGGCATCACACTTCTGTTCTCTTTGTTGGGAGTCACACATGCGCAGTACCTAGGTAAGGACTACTAGCCAGAGGTGGGACAAAGTCATTGTTATGCAAGTCACAAGTAAGTCTCAAGTCTTTGCCCTCGAGTCCCGAGTCAAGTCGAGTCAAAGATGAGGCAAGTCCCGAGTCGAGTCAAAAGTCAAAGCCAACAAGTCTCAAGTCGAGTCCAAAGTCTTACCATTTTAATTTCGAGTCATTTCAAGTCCTCTTACCACAGAAATAAAATTTATACAAATCATGTATAGTACAGGCCAAAAGTTTGAACACACCTTCTCATTCACATGAGTTTCCTTTTTATTTTCATGACTATTTACATTGTAGATTCTCACTGAAGGCATCAAAACTATGAATGAACACATATGGAATTATGTACTTAACAAAAAAGTGTGAAATAACTGAAAACATGTCTTATATTTTAGATTCTTCAAAGTAGTCACCCTTTGCTTTTTTTATTAATAAGGGAAATAATTCCACTAATTAACCCTGACAAGGCACACCTGTGAAGGTAAAACCATTTCAGGTGACTACATCATGAAGCTCATTGAGAGAACACCAAGGGTTTGCAGAGTTATCAAAAAAAGCAAAGGGTGGCTACTTTGAAGAATCTAAAATATAAGACATGTTTTCAGTTATTTCACACTTTTTTGTTAAGTACATAATTCCATATGTGTTCATTCATAGTTTTGATGCCTTCAGTGAGAATCTACAATGTAAATAGTCATGAAAATAGAGAAATACATTGAATGAGAAGGTGTGTCCAAACTTTTGGCCTGTACTGTATAACCCAGTGGTGCGCTGCCTCACAGACCTAGACTACGTAGCACTCTATGTCCATGTGCTGCCTGCTGTTTGGGCATGATATGAAAAGGGAAGGCTAATGGTGGATCTACTGTGACTGTGTTATGGTACTTTAAAACGGACATTGACATGATGTTGGCGAGGTTTTCCATCTGAGTGTGCTACACTCATGTACCTCATATAATCCGGGTTCAAAAATCCTTATTTTTGTAAGCATGAACCAGCAAGGGAGACGTGCGTTTACTGTCTCGTTGATACAGTAAATATGCAGCAGCTAGTAAGTTACGGTACATCGGATAAGGTGCTTAGCATTCGTTCAAAACTTACCTTTCTTTGTGCAACTTCAGGTGTTGAACAAAGTTGGACGTTGTGGCAGCTCCGTCTGTAATCTTCGACCCGCATGTTTTGCAAATTGCAACTCGTTTTTTGTCGACTACCTCGTAATTTTTATAGCCAAACGAAACTATCTTCGGTATCATTTTGCCAACTGGCGCGTTTTTGCGCTTCATTGGTTGTCTTGCAATGTGCCTGCTTAGATGCTGTCGAATCAAAACAACGTGGGACTACAGTGATTGGATGTCGTGCAGGCAGCGCGCGTGCTCTCTGCATGCATACAGGTGGTGCACATTTCACATTTTTTTCACAGATGCAGATAAACTGAGAGCGGCGCGGCCGTGTGAACATTTGTTTCCCCAGTTTTCATGGGAAGTAGCAAGTCTTCTCGAGTCAAAAGGCGCAAGTCCAAGTGAAGTCACGAGTCATTGATGTTAAAGTCCAAGTCGAGTTGCAAGTCTTTGTACATTTTGTCGAGTCGAGTCTGAAGTCATCAAATTCATGACTCGAGTCTGACTCGAGTCCAAGTCACATGACTCGAGTCCACACCTCTGCTACTAGCCAGTCAGAAGCAGAGCATGAGGGTGTGCCACGCTAGCAGCTAGGAGAGCATTATAACGTGTGTTACAAAGTGACGCACGTTTGTCACGGAAGTAAAAGCTGGACTACAATAGAGCTGTTTGGAGCGGTTTGTGAACAGTGTTTTCTGTTGGAGATGATTAAGTCCATTTGGGGTGGACTTTGGGCTTTTTCACTTTGGAAGCCTATTACATGCACAAAAAAGATATATAACACAATAAAGGAAAGGGAAAACGCTAAAAAGCATAATATGAGCACTTTAACATACACTAAAAATGAAAACATCTGCACCTAATGATGGGTTTGTTCCAATTCAGCTGTCCCTATAAGCCGTGACAGTGTGACAGTGTGCTAGCATGCACAATAACAAATTCAGCCATCATTGATTTTACTATGAACGTGTCAACATGTCTTCTTTGTCTGTGTGTCTTCTGTATGTGCGCCTAATATTTTTACATTTTACTAATAACATCTATTCTTGTATGTATAAATACAGAAGCTCTCTTGCCTTACGTAAAAAAAGACTATTCACAAGGCTGTACATATTTTAAGCGCCCAGGACCAAATTCCAAATGAGTTGCCATAGGCGTTATGTTTTATGGAAATAACTTCTCAAATATATAATTTACAACTCTCTACGGGCTCCTTGGAACTTACCGGCTGTGGCCTGGAGATCAGAGGAAAAATTGGACTTCCTCTGCGGCACTATGTAAGTTAATGGAAACATGGTTACAACTACTGACATCATTACAGCAAACAAGGCCTACACGGTCATCTGCCTTTGTTTGTGACTACAGCTGTTGAAGTGAAAACAGAAGAGAGAGAGATGTGAGCTATCCAAAGTCAGCCAGGTTATTGATTTTGGTCTTGGTCTCATGACTTTGCTCTGTTTGATGATACACTGAGCTACTTTAATCTTTTAGGCTTCTCAACTTTAAATGAAGGTAAAGGCTTTCCTAGTGTGCACTACGGTGTATCTAAGATGGAACTAAGGACATTGGAGGAAGCCATGACTCCTTCTCTGACTTGATCTCTCTCTGACCCGACCACTCGTTGCCCTCTAGCTTTCAGCGTTTAGCTTCCTGACATGTTTACAGTAGTCTCCGTACACTCTAATGAAAGGCAGCTTTTCGAGGGCAAACTGCTTTTCCTCCATCAATACAGAACAGATTGAGATTTAACTCGGAGAACATTTGAGAGCTGAACACCATGACCCCCGCTGACAGCTTGTCCTTCCGAGAAATTGAAGTGTCAAGTAAAGGAAATAGTTGAGTAACAGCATAAATGTACTTACAAATTCAATAATATCTTGAGAAAATAAACAAAGATGATGTTCAACATTTTGGCGTAATAGTTCCACTTTTTCGGAAATATGATTATTCGCTTACCTGCCAAGAGTTAGAGAAGATCGCTACCACTTTCTACCTGTATGGTAAACAGTGTTGGGTGCCAATCACCGCCGTTATGTAATTAAATTACAAAATAAATGTAAGTGAAAACCGTTATTATTAATATGAATGAATGTACCGAGAAATATAATATAAAATATGTAATTAAGTTACAGTTCCTGTTTAAAATGTTGACGATTACTCTGTCCAACGGTAACAAAATCTGCATACCAGCTTCATGCAAATAAGGTTTAAAAACAACCAATTGTATTGGCTGCATGAAAACAAGTTCTCATTCTTTCATTGTCAATTTTCTATTTGTTGCTTGACCTTTGCAGTCCTTTTATCTTTTACTATGTTTATTGCTATGCAGCAAAGCACCAAGGCAAAGTCCTTGTATGTGAAAAGCTACTTGACAACAAACCGGATTCTGATTCAAACTAATGGTATTCCGCCAAATGAATGCAAAGATATGATGCTCCATCATGAAACCACAACATAAACATAATTCATATAAATACTGTATATAATGTAAATTTCTCCATTTTTGTTTCGGTTTAGTTTTTATCAAAGAAGAACACAGTACAGTACCGGTTTGTTTTTTTTAAACCGCAGATATGTATGCAGAAAAATGAACATTTTAAGCAATTTAAAGTGCTCATATTATGCCCATTTTCAGGTTAATAATTGTATTTAGAAGTGGTACCAGAATAGGTTTATGTGGTTTAATTTTCAGAAAACACCATATTTTTGTTGTACTGCACATTGTTGCAGCTCCTATTTTCACCCTGTGTGTTGAGCTCTCTGTTTTAGCTACAGAGTGAGGCGTCACACTTCTGTTCTATCTTTGTTGGGAGTCGCACATGCGTATCGCTAGCTAGTCAGTTGCAGAGTATGAGGGAGTGCCATGCTAGCAGCTAAGCGAGCATTATAACTTGTGTTACAAAGTGACACACGTTTGTCTCTGAAGTAAAGGCTGGACTACAACAGAACTGTTTGGAGCAGTTTATAAACAGTGTTTTCTGTTGGAGATGGTAAGTCCCTTTGGGGTGGACTTTGGGCTTTTTCACTTTGTAAACCTATAACGTGCACAAAAATATATATAACACAAAAAAAGGAAAGGGGAAAAGCCAAAAAGCATAATATGAGCACTTTAAGTTCAATTGGAGAATAATCCACTGAGACTTCTGTGTTGCACACTACACCCATAGCAATGTGGGAGATATATAACAAGACCAAACATGAATGATATTTCCATTTCTCTTTCAGGAATTAATTTGAAGACACAAGGAGATAACGAATATTGGACAGAGCTAAAATAAGTCAGTGGTGAATTCACACAGAGATAAAGGCTTTCTGAATGTAGCTGGATGTAGTCAATGAACTGAATTTCTCAATTCAGGGCATTCATAGTAATTAATTTTTTTTTTTTAATTAATGTCCTGATACTGTTCCAGTAATCATTATTCACACTCAGTGCCAAATAAATGTCATGCAGGAAATGTATTTGAAGCTGCAGCAATGCATTTAATTTTTAGAGTAACAAATGGGAATAATGAAGAATCATTGGATGTCTCCTCTATTTAAGAATATAATTTTTTACTTGGACAAATGGGTGTGTGTGTATGTGTGGTTGTGTGTGTGTTAATTCTCAGTGGGTGCATGTGGCGGCGTGCTGAGGTTCACCCAAGATGCTGTGTGTGCAGTAGCGGACATGATGTGTAACAGGTGTGAGGCGGTGAGGAGGGGAGACGGCTGCAGCTGTCTCTGTAGACACCGGTCAGGTCCACCCCCCCGCCATCTGCCTTCCCCCTCCATGTCCCACCCCTTAAAAAGCCTGGCTCAAGTGTGTGTGTGCATACTGTATATATATTTATGTATGTGTGTGTGTGTGTGTGTGTGTGCAGCAGCAGCAGCAGCAACAGCCGTTGAATCCCTGCTTACTGCAGCCAAGTGTCATCACCTTTCTATCCAGCATCCTGCGCAGCCCCTCCCCCCGTTCAGCACTAATACCCCGCAGGTACCCGCGGATCCTGGACACATGTGGTTTTGGCCATGTGTCCATTCAACAATGAATTATCATGCTTTGTAGCCTCGCTTTGGCCAGCAGCAATCCAACCTTCATACTGCTGATCCATAATGATGAAATTTAAATTATACTTCTCAAATCGAATGCTAGTTTAAAATCACTCGGACAGAGAAATGATGAAATTAACGGAACGCTGTTACATTCGACTCCTCTTTTTGGTTCGATGTGCGTGGCGTTTATGAAGGCGTTTTCTTTTTCATTGCCTGTGACAGAAATGTGGGATTAAGTTTATCTAAATTCCTGTTAAAATTCCAATTTTTATTCGACTGGGAATAGGTTTTTCAGTAAATGGAGGCCATATATTTTTAGCCAGGCAGCCATGGCTCTGTGGATAACAATATTGGTCTGTCGATTGGCGCACCACTTTGGTCGAGACTGAAATATCTCAACCGCTATTGGATGGATTGGCATAAAATTTAGGACAGACATATATGGTCCCCAGCGGATGACTCATATGGATTTTGCTGATCTCCGGACTTTACCTCTAACACCTTCATCAGGTCAACATTTTCATTTAATGTGTCCAATACTTTGGTTAATGACTAAATACCTGCTAAAACTAACAACATTCCCATATGTCATCTTAACTTTGTGTATAGTGCTGAATAATAACCAAATTTGTCAACATGCTGACACACTAATACTACAGTGCCTTGCGAAAGTATTCGGCCCCCTTGAACTTTTCGACCTTTTGCCACATTTCAGGTTTCAAACAAAGATATAAAACTGTCATTTTTTGTGAAGAATCAACAACAAGTGGGACACAATTATGAAGTGGAACAAAATTTATTGGATGTTTCAAACCTTTTTAACAAATAAAAAACAGAAAAATTGGGCGTGCAAAATTATTCAGCCCCCTTAAGTTAATACTTTGTAGCGCCACCTTTTGCTGCGATTACAGCTGTAAGTCGCTTGGGGTATGTCTCTATCAGTTTTGCACATCGAGAGACTGACATTTTTGCCCATTCCTCCTTGCAAAACAGCTCGAGCTCAGTGAGGTTGGATGGAGAGCGTTTGTGAACAGCAGTTTTCAGTTCTTTCCACAGATTCTCGATTGGATTCAGGTCTGGACTTTGACATTCTAACACCTGGATATGTTTATTTGTGAACCATTCCATTGTAGATTTTGCTTTATGTTTTGGATCATTGTCTTGTTGGAAGACAAATCTCCGTCCCGGTCTCAGGTCTTTTGCAGACTCCATCAGGTTTTCTTCCAGAATGGTCTTGTATTTGGCTCCATCCATCTTCCCATCAATGTTAACCATCCTCCCTGTCCCTGCTGAAGAAAAGCAGGCCCAAACCATGATGCTGCCACCACCATGTTTGACAGTGGGGATGGTGTGTTCAGGGTAATGAGCTGTGTTGCTTTTACGCCAAACATAACGTTTTGCATTGTTGCCAAAAAGTTCGATTTTGGTTTCATCTGACTAGAGCACTTTCTTCCACATGTTTGGTGTGTCTCCAAGGTGGCTTGTGGCAAACTTTAAACGACACTTTTTATGGATATCTTTAAGAAATGGCTTTCTTCTTGCCACTCTTCCATAAAGGCCAGATTTGTGCAGTATACGACTGATTGTTGTCCTATGGACAGAGTCTCCCACCTCAGCTGTAGATCTCTGCAGTTCATCCAGAGTGATCATGGGCCTCTTGGCTGCATCTCTGATCAGTCTTCTCCTTGTATGAGCTGAAAGTTTAGAGGGACGGCTGGGTCTTTGTAGCTTTGCAGTGGTCTGATACTCCTTCCATTTCAATATTATCGCTTGCACAGTGCTCCTTGGGATGTTTAAAGCTTGGGAAATCTTTTTGTATCACAATCTGGCTTTAAACTTCTCCACAACAGTATCTCGGACCTGCCTGGTGTGTTCCTAGTTCTTCATGATGCTCTCTGTGCTTTAAACGGACCTCTGAGACTATCACAGAGCAGGTGCATTTATACGGATACTTGAATACACACAGGTGGATTCTATTTGTCATCATTAGTCATTTAGGTCAACATTGGATCATTCAGAGATCCTCACTGAATTTCTGGAGAGAGTTTGCTGCACTGAAAGTAAAGGGGCTGAATAATTTTGCACGCCCAAGTTTTTTATTTGTTAAAAAAAGTTTGAAATATCCAATGAATTTCGTTCCACTTCATAATTGTGTCCCACTTGTTGATTCTTCACAAAAAAATTACAGTTTTATATCTTTATGTTTGAGGCCTGAAATGTAGCAAAAGGTCGAAAAGTTCAAGGGGGCCGAATACTTTCGGAAGGCACTGTAAGATAGTCAACATGGTGAATAGGGCTGTGTATTGGCAAGAATCTGGCGATACAATACGTATTGCGATACATGGGTCACGATTCAATATATTGCAATATATTTCGATACTGTACGTAAGGCAATTTATTGGGATTTCTTTTAAGTATAATTTTAGAAAAACTAATATTTAAAAAAGACGCAATGTGCATAAAAGTCAAAGAAGTTTACTTTAGGTAAACAATTCAGTAGACAGAAAATCAAACTGCCAGTTTGGGATGGTGGGTCCCAGGTTCTTAGTGAGCTAATGTTTATACGCTAAAGTAGACCAAAGTTCAGCCATAGCTACACTGTTAGCTTCTAGCAAAAAGTCAGGCACTGTCAGGCAAGGACACTAGTGGTGCGTCTCAGCATTGCCATCTAGCGGTAGGGGGTTTAAACACAACATATACATGAACCACTGTCTTACATGAATATTTTTGCACGTAAGCTAAAAATAAATAAATTATATATATATTAAATTAAAAATTAAAAAAATCAATATTGTGTTTTTGAAAATCAATATATTATTGCTAATTAAAATATTGCGATACTCAAGTGTATCGATTTTTTCTTACACCCCTAATGGTGAAGATTACACTTGTCACGGGGAGCATGTTAGCGAGCTTGGCTGTAGACTCTTAGTCTAGTTCAGTAAATGGATGTCATACGTTTTTTCTTCTAAGTTAGTTTGCAAGCCACATATCAATAACGCTCTCTTACGTGTAATTAGAGAGCATCAACCTCAAACATATGGCACAGCTGTAAACAGAGAAAGTCAAAGGAACAAGCTCTAAACAATGGGATTGTCTTAACCTCGGGTGCCTGCAGGAGGCAGTAGCACAGCTGTAGAATCTAACTAAAGAAAATTCTGTATGCTAATAATGCAATTATAAATATACCTTTTGCACCTACCCAACCTCCATCAGCATGTGCCCAGAAGATGCCAATTAGGCCAATCTGTGACATGCAGCAGGAAAGAGAGCAAAGGAGGGGTGATGAGCCGGTGTTTTGTGCTATACAGTCCAGGTGTGTTTGTGGCTAATTCAACAAAATCAAAAATTGTGCCCCTTCTCTCAGTCATAACTCAGTCAAATCTAAACATACATGATACGCATATTTTTACATTCAGTGTGACTGACACTTTGTGAGGTTTTCATTATTTCAAATGTCAATAAATCCACTTAGAAATCATAGAAAAAAAGAAGCTTCTTACATCTCTAGAATTTGCCATGAAATCATAATTTTTAAGTTCTTCAGTATCAAAGTAATCCAGCAACAGCTGATTGTACATACATTGCAAATAGGAACTACTACTCAGACTTTAAAAAAACTCTGTGTTAGAGGGTGTATCTATCCCTTTTTAATCTGGGTGCATGTTCAGCCATTATAAATGAAGAATACATATAAATAATAGAAGAAACTATATCAAACAATAAAAAAGTGGAATATGCAACTGATCCTGGGTCATTAAAAAAAAACATTTTAAAGCAACACATTCGGAAAGGCACAGTGGAGATAGTGTAAAGATAGAGGTTTATTAATGTTTTAATGGCTTGAATTTTCTTTCCTTTCTGTGTCAACACATGGCCCTCTCTACTCTGACTGATTATCATGAGTTCATATCCCACACAAAAGTAATACTTTTACATTTCCAGCATGTTGATGATGTTTGAAGTTAAGCACCATCTCATGATGGGCTTATTTTTTCTACTTAATTACGAATTTTTGCATTTAAAACACAGAACACATTTTTCAGTTTCAACATCTGACCCCATTTACATGAAAATGTTTGAGCTACAGCTCAGTTTTTCAAGTTTTTTCTTTTTTCTTTCAGCAGCATCTGAAATATCACATCAATGAGCTTCCTACGAGCTCGGCTTCATTTGTGATTCTTCACTGTTTGGCGAAGAGAATATTGAGTTTTTCTTACCTTAAGGGCATCCCAAAGTCTGACAAGATTTTGACAGACAGCTTAAACAGATAATTATATCCCAAATAGAAATCCATTAAAGCCTGGTGACAGATTAGTAAAGGAGGTTACTCGTCCATGGCAACACAATGTCCCCCAGGTAATCCTAAAATGAGATGTCATGAAGCGAAAATGAATCTGCAAAAAAACTTCCTGCTGAACCAATACTGACTGTCAAAAGGGCGACTGGGATTTAGAGGTGACCTGCAACACAACGCACAACACTAACACACGTGAACAAACACAACTGTGAGCTTTCACGTGGAGCGGTTTTTTTACAACGCTGCTTGTCGATTTCTTTACTTGGCCGTTTTCCCCACAAAAATGACAACAGACAGTCAAATGGAAGGTCCAACCTCAAAGCAGATACGGTCTGCTGATTTACTGTTTGTCTATTTGTTCACACAATTACAACATCATGGTAAAGACACACAATAATAACATGAAATAGATTTATGCAGGGGGATACAAATGCCCTATTTTGTAGTTTAGGTATGAACTTGTAACCAAGTTGATGGTTTTATATTTGGACTCAAGCAGCTCCAAAGAGATGGACTATATATCTATATTTTTTAATAATAACAAAGAGCAGGACAGTAAGATAAATAAAAGTCCTTTAAAAGACCTGGTACAAAATGAATGAAAATCTAACAGTGCATTTAAAAAAAAATAAAAAATCAGATACATAAAGATACCTATACAAACAAATGTGTGAATAATAGTGACATTATTATTAGCAATAGTTAATAATTACATTTCCTGAACTTCAGGACAGATGGCCCATAACTACTTTAATTGGTTACCATTCCCAAGTACCTCATACAATATTAAAAAAGTGAATATAGGGATAAACTCTAACTCTACTAAAAATCTAACATTCTTTAATAATCCGACTATTTTGGGATAATTTTATATAAAAGCAGATTTTCCATGAAAGACTCATATAAAAAGAATTTAAGTGCAAGGCATACGCTATTAACAAATAACTGTGCTGGTGGTTAAATATTGTATTATTATAAGTCAACTAAAATCTTCATTAAAGAGATCTTTACAAACCGTAGGTGGTTTTTTGACATAAATTCAGCGAAGCAACGGACCAAGACTAACCTCAGTGTAAATGAGAATCCTCTACCAGATCTGAATGCATGTTCTGCACAACCTGTTCTTAAATATTCACACACAAGCCTGGCTTTGGCATTCATTTGTCATGTCTAATACATGGATCCAGATACTGATGTGATGTGCAGCACAGCACAGGAGCTGGGAGAGCACCAGTTCATTACAGGCCCACTGGGTTTACTGAATTTTGATGCATTTCCCCAGGACTCTCCACATGGTCTCTCTACTGCATATCAGGTAATTGCTGTTAGTCTAAGTGCACTACTACCAGTCCCCAGACTAAACCCCTTAGAGCACATTGTCCTTCCTCCATTCTGTGTGTGTGTATGTGAGAGAGATGAGGGGAGAAAGAAATGAAGATTAAGTGTGTCTGTATACAGTATATAAATGTGTGTGTGTGTGTGTGTGTGTGTGTGTGTGTGTGTGTGTGTGTGTGTGTGTGTGTGTGTGTGTGTGTGTGTAGGTGTGTGCGTGTATCTGTGCCTGTAGACGAATGCATTTAAAAGGCAGAGTGAAATGTGTGTATGTGAGAGAGACGAGGGGAGAAAGAAATGAAGATTGAGATAAAGTGTGTCTGTATACAGTGTGTGTGTGTGTGTGTGTGTGTGTGTGTGTGTGTGTGTGTGTGTGTGTGTGTGTGTGTGTGTGTGTGTGTGTGTGTGCGTGTGCGCATGTGTGTCTGTGCCTGTAGACCCGTGCATTTAAAAGGCATAGTGAAATTGGCTTTGTGATAATGATGTATGCAACCTAAACCCGAGGTCATCTGTTCCAATGAAGCCTGCCGTCTCTCGGACGCTCTCTTGCATGCAGATGAACCAATATAAAAGGGCGCGCATGGTTTCACAGGTTACACTCTCTTTTCTCTGCTACACAGACAACTGAGGAGTTAGTTTACTGTCTGTCTCTCATATTGAAATGATAGATAAAAAGGAGACAGCAGACACTGAGGGGGAGAGGAAGAACAAAGGAAATGGAAAAGAAAATGGAAATCATGACAGAAAAAACCCAGAGAGATTCTAGGTTTCCAATTAGTCAGAGTTGAAATGGGATGTGGAATATGTTAGGTTGGACTGCCCAGTGCTAAGTGTCACTGAGCGGGGTGTGGAGGCAGCGGGGGTGGCGGTGGTGGAGGGCGGGCGGGGTGGAAGGGGGTCTGCCGGATTAGGAGGAGATGAGACGAGAAGCGCTGCGTTGGCCTCTCTTCCCAGACAGCTCATCTCTGCTAGCTGCTGGAGGCTGGCAGAGAGAAAACACACACCGGGGGGTCTGGCTTTAGAAAGTTGCTGCAGCAATTCCACTGAAATATCCGACCTCAATACTGAGTTCATTTTTGGTTGCTCTAACATGCTTGATCTCTGCCGCAACATCACTAAAGAAAATATATATGTGGCCGTTTTCGTTTTACCATTAATTACAAGACTCGGATGATGTTAAGCGTTATTTCGATTGCCACTGTTAAGCGCTATGAAGAAAAGGAACATTTTAAACTTGCATAAGCTATTATCTGGGCACAAAAACAAGTTGTGAACACAATGACATATTATCACCATTTGCAGCCTTGTGTCTTATAAATGACGCTTATATATTACTTATTTGTTTTGCCAGTTACGTTTTAAGGGAATGTCTTGCAGGATTATGTTTCGATGAGAATGTTCGGGGTAGATTGTGGTTTAATTTAAATGTTAATAAAGTACTGTAATCACGTTGTAGTCCCTGTTGACTTTTTCAGTATTTCACCAAGACCACATCATCTTTCCCTAACCTTAAAGTAATAATCTTGAATATTTTCATTCAAATAAATGCCTGTTAGGTCACTATCTTTCGCCGAATGAGGTCACACAATGGTGATTGAGCCTATGGCTCGCTGATGGAAGCTCTTGCATTTGCAGTATTAAGAACTGGGTCTCACATTCCCAGTTATTGTACCCGCCAGAGAGGGTAGGCAGAGCTAACACTACAGACTCACTCTTCAACTCACTGAACAATTGCTTGACAGATTCTCACTCCCATCTGGTAAAATACGGACGCTTGGTCAGGTGCCTTTGTCGTTGTTATTGACGCTAAAAGTCTCCTTTAGCGTCATATCTAAACGCGCTTTATCTAAACGCGCTTAGTCAGGACTATTGGCGTAACTTTTGACGCAGTTAAGTTAAGGAAAAGGTCGTGGGTGGGCTTACGTTTCCATGACACGCGGGAGACGGTTGGGTTTAGGAAAAGAAGAACGGACGATTGGGTTTAGGAAAAGAAGAACAGGACGGCTGGGTTTAGGAAAAGAAGAATGGATGGTTAAGTTTAGGAAAAGAATAATGGACGCTTGGGTTTAGGAAAAGAAGAATGGACGGTTGGGTTCAGGAAAAGAAGAATGGATGGTTGGGTTCAGGAAAAGTAGAACGGGACAGTTGGGTTTAGGAAAAGAAGAATGGACGCTTGGGTTTAGGAAAACAAGAATGGATGGTTGGGTTCAGGAAAAGAAGAATGGATGGTTGGGTTCAGGAAAAGAAGAATGGATGGTTGGGTTTAGGAAAACGGGACCCGATCCCCGGTCTCCTGGGTGAAAGTCCTGTGTTGTTTGACCCATCCACCACCCCAACCAACCTCCCTATGCGGATTTTCGGCCTTTCATACTACTCGCTACGGTAGTCGCTCTTAGTGCTACGTCATCTTCAAACCCTGTGTAGCTGCTGCTCTCCCTGGTGCGTTCTACAAACACACTGAAGGGCATTTTTTTCATTGCTTCAGACGCTGACAGCCACTCATCAAACATCCGTATTTTACGAGTTTGGAGTGAGAACGGGTTGAAATGCCAACTGACTTTCAGATCCGAAACCAATTACTGCCGCCAAAGAAAACGAAACCAAGATCTTTGAGATTGTAACTTTAACCAAGCATAACCATGATAAAGTTTAATAATGCTTTAGTTGCTGCCAGCTGATATTTGAATGCAAGAGCAAATATTGTAGGAAAATAAATGAATACCGTTAGTGAATATTTTGCTGACATTTCGGCTTTTTTTATTTTCTTACACATGAACAAATTCACCTCAAACCTCAAATTTGTTTTTTTAATGTATATGCAACTGAAGTTATAATTTATATAAAAAAGGTAGCTGGAGACTAGAAAAGGAAAAATAAACATGTTCAGATGTAAAATGGTATTTCACTGTATAAGATTCTAGAACTAAATATAATAACAATTGAAAAGGAATTATCCTGGTCCAGTTCAATTTTGGCGATGTTTAGAGAATTAGCTGGGGGTTTGTGAGCCAATATTTACTGGGGTCCAATAAGGAGTAAATGAGGTGTGGAGATGAAATAATAGTTTAAAGGATTCTTTGATTTCTTTGAATTTGCTTGACTAGACAAGCAAATTAAGAAAATTAGAGTATTTCTTTCAAATGGGCCCATTCTCTTTCATCCATTGATTCCTATCCCCAAGATAAACAGCCCAGGCCGATGAATAAACATTGGCCCATTTTAGTGCTTAGAAACAGTCTCCGAGCAAAAGGCCTAATTCAACTAGCATCCTTTTTAAGGGATCGATTCCGTGAAGAAGCATAATGCTATGCTTGGTTGTTCTGCTTGTCTCAAGAAAGCAATTCCAGCACCACCGGCGGATATTTGTTACTAGGTTGTCTTAAAAAACCTCGCAGCAAGAAGTTATTGTGCTGCCATGCCATGGTGGAGAGGGATTTTAAAAAAACGAAACGGCTGCTCAGGGGGCAGTTAAACCCAGGTCAGGGCTGACTTATGACCCATTTGAATGACATGACAAACTCACTTGTTGGTGCATATTTGTTTGTCTACAAGCACATGCACGCACCAATACAGAGAGATTATCATTGTCATTTTCACTTTTACACTGTGTTTACCAAGGCCGTTTAATCCCATAGGAGAGTTGCACGTTAACACTGGCTGCTGGAGGCATTCATTGTTAAAGGATAGGTTCATATTATATTCAAAGTCTATCTTAACACAACACTCACGTGCCTATATAAACACTGAAAGAATTTATGGTCGCTGTAATTGTTCCTCCTGTCCATACCCGCCATTAAGATGATCCCTTCTAGTAAATGTAAGAGATGGGGGGTCCACAGTCCTTGTTCATGCAAGTTCAGCTGAAGCTAATAAAAGGCTTCAGCACTGTAAATTAATCTAATCAAGTGGGTATCTTCCAAAGTTAAAATGTTTTTAGTATCAAATTCCTACTTTGTGCTTCCCTTGGACAGTGTTTCCTTGCTGAGCTGTGGTGCAGGGACAATAAGAAAAAGGAAGACTTTAACACTAAAAGACTGGGTAATATGTGGCTCACTACGGCTGAAGCATTGAAGGGCTCGCTCTGATCCTTGTGGTCCGTTGTGTACGTGATATACTTCTCTTGGCATTTTGAATCAATCAGTATGTCTATATTAACTGTTCCTCAAGACCCTTTTTGGTCTTTGTTTTTCTCTTTTTGTTATTATTGTTTGTTTTAGCCGCCGTGTCTCAATTCTATTTCTATTCTCACCGGGAACGAAAGGATGCCTCCCGTCTCATGCCTTCCCGGCTGCCGGCTGGTGCTATCCGCGGCGCGAGTTTCGGCTTTTCAAAATAAAAGCTTGCGTCTGGTCAGCTATGTTTTTGTACGGTGTTTTGGATGTTTTTGAACTAAACAGTACGGCAATCATGCTAATGAATACAATTATTTTTTCAGCAGAAAACAGTTACAACACGATTGAGCTAGCAAAGCAGTTTTGTGTTTATATGTGCGAGCAGAATTTATTCAGTTTGGGAAATCCCACGGTCTCTAAAGCTTGTTTTACAGTAACCGCAGCCGAGCTGGCGCGTCCATATGTGATGTCATGAAATCTCCGTGACTATTTATACCTGCGCTGGTGGTCGCGACACTAGTTGCAGTCTTCTCCTGAACAGCGGTGGCGCTAATGAGCAAAGGTTACTGACGTTGCTCTTTCTACGGACTAGAAGAAGAAGAAAAAGGTAAACAACGACAGAACTGGCAGCAGCATTGCCGTCATTCATAGCCCATTCAAGCCCATTTCCAATTTTTCCAAATCGAGGCATCAATCACAACCGTTGAGGCGGGCTTTACATGATGGCGATAGCGCAGCGGCGTTGAAGCGTCATCTCCTTCATTGCTCTGATTGGTTTTAGGTCCATCCAATAGCGCCCAGAGGCATTTGAGCGGCGTCCGTTGGTGACGCGCCTTTGGAAATGGGCTATGAATGAGCCTTCTCCAGACCCACTCTCAGTTACAACAAGGGTCTGGTGTCAACCAGGCTAAGTATTAACACTAAGAGTAGGGGTGCACAATTCAGAAAATGTCACAATTCAATATCGATTTTTAGTCTCAAGGTTCGATTCAAAAATCGATTTTCGATTCAAAAACAATTTGATTCAAAAACGATTCTCGATTCAAAAAAACGATTCACAGTATGTAAATCTAGTTACTTTTCCCATGTGATTGCAGTAGACATACACTTAAAAAATATGAATCGATTTTGAATCGGTGAGCTTGAATCACGATACGAATGTGAATCGATTTTTTTGCACACCCCTAACTACTGTCAACCGAACTGCAGCAGCGAGGCTCATCAAACTCTGGCAGAAAGGAAGACTACCCCACAGGCTAACAAGCTACCAAGCACCGAGTCTACTGTCTGACTCTGGTACACAGAGCCGGCCCGAGGCATAAGCGAACTAAGCGGCTGCTTGGGGCCCCCTGGCCACTAGGGGGCCCCCAACCGAGTGTTGTTTTTCCCTCTTAACATTCGCCGACGGTCCCATCTGGGCTCCCGTAGTTCCGAATGGGCCCAGCCCTCCCCCCGCGCGTTTGCCATAGTGATACACAAACAACATGGCAGCGACTAACATTAGTTATTTTCTTAACTACTCGTTACATTACTTACTTAACCGTAATATCCGCCAAAATGACCGGCAGCTCATTGTGCTCTGTACCCGGCTCAAAGTCACCTATTTTCGGATTACTGAACTACCGCCTACCTAACGGAGCACCATGGAGCACCGGACCCGGTGTTGAAGAACTCTGATGCGGCTCAACACATCTACTAGCTAAAAGCCGCTGATACGAACGAGCTGTGACGGAGGTCTGTAGCGGCTTACAACAACTAGCAATCGGCACTCTGTAGCACGGAGCTCCTCTTCGACGTTTGTTTTTATCGCTAGTTACTACGATGGAGCTTGCTACTAATCAATTTAAATCGGGATCGATTTAAATCATGAATCAGATTCTTTGGGAAAAAATCAGGGATTTTTTTGAGGCCATATCGCCCAGCCCTACTTCCTAATAACACAGAGTATGTCAGTATTGTTTGGCCCTGAAGTAGTTGGGTGAAGTCACTACCTTAATAAATCAAAAAGAAAAAGGCTATGAATCTGAACAAATTTAGGTATTGCCCTTCTCTAGCTGACCATCCCCAAAATGCACCAGAATACAGGAAATCCCATCTATCCATCCATCCATCCATCCATCTTCGTCCGCTTATCCGGTGTCGGGTCGCGGGGGGAGCAGCTCCAGCAGGGGACCCCAAACTTCCCTTTCCCGAGCAACATTAACCCGCTCCGACTGGGGGATCCCGAGGCGTTCCCAGGCCAGGTTGGAGATATAATCCCTCCACCTAGTCCTGGGTCTTCCCCGAGGCCTCCTCCCAGCTGGACGTGCCTGGAACACCTCCCTAGGGAGGCGCCCAGGGGGCATCCTTACCAGATGCCCAAACCACCTCAACTGGCTTTTTCGACGCAAAGGAGCAGCGGCTGTACTCCGAGCTCCTCACGGATGACTGAGCTTCTCACCCTATCTCTAAGGGAGACGCCAGCCACCCTCCTGAGGAAACCCATTTCGCCGCTTGTACCCTGGATCTCGTTCTTTCGGTCATGACCCAGCCTTCATGACCATAGGTGAGGGTAGGAACGAAAAACTGACCGGTAGATCGAGAGCTTTGCCTTCTGGCTCAGCTCTCTTTTTCGCCACAACGGTGCGATAGATTGAATGCAATACCGCACCCGCTGCGCCCGATTCTCCGACCAATCTCCCGCTCCATTGTCCCCTCACTCGCGAACAAAACCCCAAGGTACTTGAACTCCTTCACTTGGGGTAAGGACTCATTCCCTACCTGGAGAAAGCATTCCATCGGTTTCCTGCTGAGAACCATGGCCTCAGATTTAGAGGTGCTGATCCTCATCCCAACCGCTTCACACTCGGTTGCGAACCGATCCAGTGAGTGCTGAAGGTCGCAGGCCGATGATGCCATCAGGACCACATCATCTGCAAAGAGCAGCGATGAGATCCCCAGCCCACCAAACTGCAACCCTCCCCACCCCGACTACGCCTCGATATCCTGTCCATAAATATTACAAACAGGATTGGTGACAAAGCGCAGCCCTGGCGGAGGCCAACCCTCACCTGAAACGAGTCTGACTTACTACCGAGAACCCGGACACAGCTCTCACTTTGGTCATACAGAGATTGGATGGCCCTGAGTAGAGACCCCCTCACCCCATACTCCCGCAGCACCTCCCACAGTATCTCCCGGGGGACCCGGTCATACGCCTTCTCCAAATCCACAAAACACATGTAGACCGGTTGGGCATACTCCCAGGCTACCTCCAGGATCCTTGCGAGAGTGAACAGCTGGTCCGTTGTTCCACGACCAGGATGGAATCCGCATTGTTCCTCCTCAACCCGAGGTTCGACTATCGGCCGAACCCTCCTTTCCAGCACCTTGGAGTAGACTTTACCAGGGAGGCTGAGAAGTGTGATACCCCTGTAATTGGCACACACCCTCTGGTCCCCCTTTTTAAAAAGGGGAACCACCACCCCAGTCTGCCACTCCTTTGGCACCGTCCCAGACTTCCACGCAATGTTGAAGAGGCGTGTCAACCAAGACAGCCCCTCCACACCCAGAGCCTGGAGCATTTCTGGACGGATCTCATCAATCCCCGGGGCTTTGCCACTGTGGAGTTGTTTGACTACATCAGTGACTTCTGCCTGGGAAATCGACGACAATCCCCCGTTATCCTCCAGCTCTGCCTCTAACATAGAGGGCGTATTAGTCGGATTCAGGAGTTCCTCAAAGTGCTCCTTCCACCGCCCTATTACCTCCTCAGTTGAGGTCAACAGTGTCCCATCCTTACTGTACACAGCTTGGATGGTTCCCCGCTTCCCCCTCCTGAGGTGGCGAACAGTTTTCCAGAAACACTTTGGTGCCAACCGAAAGTCCTTCTCCATGTCTTCTCCAAACTTCTCCCACACCCGCTGCTTTGCCTCTTTCACGGCAGAGGCTGCAGCCCTTCGGGCCCTTCGGTACCCTGCACTGCCTCCGAGTCCTCCGGGATAACATATCCCGGAAAGACTCCTTCTTCAGTCGGACGGCTTCCCTGACCACCGGTGTCCACCACGGTGTTCGTGGGTTACCGCCCCTTGAGGCACCTAAGACCCTAAGACCACAGCTCCTCGCCGCAGCTTCAGCAATGGAAACTTTGAACATTGTCCACTCGGGTTCAATGCCCCCAGCCTCCACAGGGATGCACGAAAAGCTCCGCCGGAGGTGTGAGTTGAAAGTCTGTCGGACAGGGGCCTCCTCCAGACGTTCCCAATTTACCCGCACTACACGTTTGGGCTTACCAGGTCTGTCCAGAGTCTTCCCCCACCTCCTGACCCAACTCACCACCAGATGGTGATCGGTTTACAGCTCTGTCCCTCTCTTCACCCGAGTGTCCAAAACATACGGCCTCAGATCAGATGAAACGATTATGAAATCGATCATTGACCTTCGGCCTAGGGTGCTCTGGTAAATCACATCTACCAAATTCAAAATTTTCCCCCAGACCCCCCTCGCCGTTTGCATCCACTTTTGCACAAATAGAGAATGGGGGGAGGGTCATTATGCATCTGTGCCCCGGGGGGACAGTAGTTCATAAACCGTCACTGTATTAATACATAACCTCACTGTATTCATTTATAATGTAACATTATAGCGTGAGATTTGTGTCAATAATCGTCAAGCACAGGTGACACCGCGTGGTGAGGGAGGGGGGGCCCCCAAATCAAATTCTGCTTAGGGTCCCCAAAAGGCTCGGGCTGGCGCTGCTGGTACATGAACCAATCTGGCTAAGGAGTTGTTGAGGGCAGTGAGTATGTGCTGTTTAACAGCTGGTATCAGCAGCAGTTGAGTCAATTCAAGTATACAGGTTTGTACTCAACGGTCTCAGCAGCGAGAGCATACAGCTACGGTAAGCCCCGAAAGGGAAATCTGTTAGTCAGACTATGTGTAATCAATTACAGGGAACAAAAACTGTTGCAATGCACAGGCATGTGAATATTGTATAGAGAGAGACTTGAAAACATATCCTTTAACTCTAAGCAACCATCACACAGTTGACACACCTGTCACATGCATGCCCCTGTGTCACGTCACCTAAACATGACAACAGCCAGCAATTGATCCCAGCAGAAGAAAAACAGCCTGACCCAGGCTGGCAGGACTTTTTCAATTATTCACTGGCCCTCACCTTTGCCCTGAGGCTGTTAGACTAAATACCTTCTCACTCCCTGTACTCATGAAAAAAAAAAAAAAAAACATGAAGAAAGGCTCGATGTGATCCTCCTCCACACTTATCAGAATTCACTTCACGAAGTGTGAAACCTTACCGGTGGCTCTCTCTCTGAGCAGCAGGCGTCAGGAGCCTCTCGCTCTCAGTCCTGATCAAGGTAAATGAGTTTAGATTATGCACTGCTTCTGGTCTCGCCTCGCACCAACACATTTTGTGATCATATCTTACAGAATGGAAAGGATTTACTATGACAGTGTAAAAATAAAAATTCTATAAAAAAGTATTCACACTATCTGATTGGCTTTGTTGTTTCTGTTTCTCCCTGAGATAAGTATCATCATTATCATCATCATCATCATTATCAGCAGCATCATCATCATCATCTTAATGCTACAACATACAATGATGTTTTAGATAACAGTTTGTGAAGAACCTTTCCTGTTACAACATGACAATGCTCCCGTGCACAAAGCCAGGTCCATAAAGTTTAATGATTTTTAAGGGCCCCTGGGTAGCTCACCTGGTAGAGCGGGCGCCCATATATAGAGGTTTACTCCTCGACGCAGCGGCCGCAGGTTCAACTCCGACCTGTGGCCCTTTGCTGCAGGTCATTCCCCCTCTCTCTCCCCTTTCAAGTCTAAGCTGTCCATTCCAAATAAATTCCAAAAAATAATCTAAAAAAATCATGATTTTAAGAGTTTGGTATGGAAGAACTTGACTGGCCTGCACAGAGCTCTGACCTAAACCCCATCCAACACCTTTAGGATGAACTGGATCACCGACAGCGAGCCAGGTCTTATTGCCCAACATCAGCGCTCGACCTCACTGATGCTCTTATGGCTGAATAAGAGCAAATCCCTGCAGCCAGGTTCCAAGGTCAAGCCAGAAACCAGAGGAGTGGAGGCTGTTGCAGCAGCAGATTAATACCCATGTGTAATGAGATGCTCATAAAGTTTGGATGTCCAACTACTTCTGGCCATGTAGTGTACTTCTGAGTACATTATAAGTGGCATACTGCATGCAAGACTTATGCAACAAAGTCACTGATAATATCAAATGCATCACAGCACATGTTTAAGTGCTAAAATGAGAGTCATATCACTGCTGCAGACCAGCTACTGCAGCATTTGTGTTACTCACCATGACTGCTTTTTAAAAAAAAATATATAAATATTCAACTGTGCAGACATCGCTGTTCTGCATCCATATCACCAAGGAAAACATGTCCCCCGATGCTTCATATCTTGCTGTTTCAAAGGTTTCTGTCTATATGACTCAACGTCCTCTTTTTTTCCTGGAGTTTTCCCTCTCGACTGAAACCGAGCTGTGGAGTGGTGAACAGATCCAACTGCAACTACTGATTACAAGCTCTATTTATCAGCTTTCTCAAGACTGGTGGACATGTAGGCGCTTGTGTTCAAAAAACATTTTTTTTTATGTAACTGATTTTGATGTGCCAAGGTTGAAAATCATCAACGCAATCTGTAAGTCACAGAAGATTGTTTTGATGTGCTATCTGCCTCTCTCCAAACCTAATGCTGCTTTACTCTTTCAGATGTTATCTCCTGTTGTGTTAAGCTGCGACCAAGTGGTTATTGCCGGTCATTTTAACTTAACTGCTGGGTTTTGTGTGTCTTCATTTTTTAAAATTCTGAGTGAGCAAGTCGGAAATCTCAGTAGAAGCCACTTCAGCCTTTGATTTTACTTTTACTCTGAGTTCAAGTCTCCCTGGTCTTGCTGTCGAGGACATTTCGAGGTCTCTGATCCCCGATTCACATTTCAGACTTTTCTAAGATGACATGTGGTCAACTTTTGAAGAGCTGCTACTTTGATCCATCACTCCAACTTCATTTAACCAACTTTATAGAACTAACTTTAATCAGTATTAAAGTATTTGCAGCATTCAGCTCAGCTGTAATTATGAAACGGAATATGACTTATTTTTACTTATTTTATTTTTGAAATCCAGAATTGATTAAACAATTCTTGACATTTTAGCAAATGTTAGCATGCGAATACAATAAACTAAGATGTTGACATTAGCAGGTTAGCATTTAGCTTTAAGCACCGTTGTGCCTACAGTTGCGGACAGACTGACTTGAGCCCTGCAGGGTTATTTTTAAAACGCCTTTTAAACACCAGTCCGTCAACGCAGCGAAGTGCCAACACGGGTTTCCAGCTAAACAATGCAGGCACGAACGCAACACAACGTCATCCGGAAAGCCGCAGCGTTGGCCAATCACAGACATGCGAGACCACATTACTACGTGGTCTGGATCAACAGAAGTACATTTCCAGGGTAAAGCCTGACATCCGCCGTGTGATAGACAACCCGAATGATGTTGCGCCATCGACATGTAAATGTTTATCTGATGAGCAGGTGGCACCTTGTATGGAAGCCTCAGCCACCAGTGTGTGAACGGAGAATGGTGCCTGTACTATGTAAAAGCGCTTTGAGTAGTCGTCAAGATTGGAAAAGCGCTATATAAATGCAGTCCATTTACAACGCAAACCCAGAAGAAAATAGTGTTCAATGATTTTTGCACTTCTTTTCACCAAATCCTATCCTTTGACTATTGCCTGATCAACAGTATGGCTGTTTGTTAAACATGTTCACTGTCCTGCTCTACCAATGAAACCCTTCCATGCCCTCACAATGAATCAGCCAACACTGTAATGTGGTGTCTAACAATCTATCACGGTCAGAAAACGAGAGTTCAGTGTTTAAAATCTTTAACACAATTATCAAATACAGCAGTAAAGCAACCGTGACAGGAAGTATTGTGTAGTGTTTAAATCTATTCTGAATGTGCTCACAGAGAAGTGGGGTTTATTGGATGACAGGATGGCTTGAAATGTCAGTTTACGCTGCAGTAGTCCTGCCTACCTGCCTGCGTGGACTCTGCATGGAATGCAATCTCACCACAGGGCTCAGATAGCGCAACCGATCAATACTACAGAGAGGAGTGAAATAAAATATATCATATAAATTTCTTACTGGGTTACTGGCGTGACAGTATTTTGCTTACATGAGTAAAATTAATTTTCCCAGGCTGCTGGGGAGAGAGAGAGAAATATGTGAAAACAATAAAGTATGAGTGTGTGAGTGGGCTGTTGTAGGGGGATATCGCATCTCATAAAAATCTGGGGAAACGCACTGACAGAAATGGTATGGAGGTTGGGGAAGGAAGGGGTGACCTGGTGATATATGTTCAACTCCTTTTACATGACTCAGCAAACCAGTTTCATTCAGTAAAAGGACAGTATTTTATTCTGCAACCATCTTATGAGAGGAAGCGGTTTCTTTCTTAGGCAGTAAAACATAATTCAGATGGTCGAGTTCATCCAGTGTGCTCATAATTTAACACAAAGCTTAAATGTCTACTTTTGTAATGGGAGTCTGGTTCAGCTTGTTCCGAGTGGAAAAATCACATTAGAGTCTATTTTAATGTGGAAAAACTGACCAGGGCCTTTGCTCAAATTTCACATATTTCTTTATAAGACACACACAATAACAACGGCGCCTTAGTAAATAAATGAATAACTGAAATATGATAAACTCCTCTCCATTCCTTTCCCAATTACTCTTTTTTTGAACGGTCAAGATGGTTTGTTTTGGCTCCGTGCTCCATGCAGCAAAAATCGACCGTTGAAGCAAAATTTGCTGCCTCCCAAAGTATCAGAAATACTTTGAAATCCCACTTTGAGTCAATGCAGTTCCAGTTTATTTTAAGACAAGTAGAGATCTAAAGAGTTCTGTCTAAGTAGCCAAACACATGATAAGTTATAAATTGTAGTTCGAGGTTGCTAATCAGGAAAGGAAGCCTATGTTTAAATATAGCATTTTTTTTTACGATATGTAAAAACAGGCCGTACTCATGCATTTATAATTACTGTGTAAAACCCTTGAAGAAGTTGTTGTGGGTTATTCCATGGGGGCTGATAGAGGATTAGCTGGTGTGAACAACTTCTGTTTTTCTGACTTTCGTCATGACTTATGGCACAAAGTGTTGTCTTGACAACCAGGTTTGACATCAGCAAAGTCGAGCCGACACCCCACGTTAAAGTTTACGTTACATTTGGCCACCCACCAACTATGCTTGTGGTCAGGTTCCCTGGACTCAGCAGCCTTTGTTATAGCATTGTAATCTTAGTTATCCCTAAACTCGCATCAGAGACAAACTTCCATGCACCCTCTAAAACCCACCAAAAGGGGACTAGCGTCCTGTCAGAGCAGCTGGATTCTGTATTCATGTTGGAAACAAAGATCTAAACAAGCATTCATCTGAAAATGTAAAGCTAAGGTGACAATGAAAACACAAGTTGATGTGATTCACTGGTTTGAGCTTAATGCATACCGTACATATTGTACATATTTTACGCATCTGTGGGGAAAAATGTTACTATTAGCTGTGCATGCACACAACATTTTTCAAAGTATCCCTTTGAAGAGATAACTTTGAGAATTATCTTGGTTGCTCTGCACATAAATTCCCTTAACCGGCAACAGAACATCCTCTTTGCTGCTTCTGTATTTGTATGGATTTACATGCATATGGAGCGATGGGAAAGGGAACAGTGAACCTTTGTTGAGAGGGCTGGTGTTGATGCTCTAATGAATGGCTGTCTCATCCCTGAGATGCAGTTTGTGACTGTGACTTGCAGCCTGTGGCTGACACATTGGGGTGACACAATAAGACAAGGCCTGTGGAAAGACGGGAGAGCGGAGAACCCAGATAAAGCTGCTCCGCTGAGCTGCCAGCAGGGGGTCTTTGAGTTGTCTCCAGGAGAAGGGCGGATGGAGAATTTTGGGAGCCAGAGCTCAGAGTAAACAGTATCTGCTGAAAAACAACAACAACAACACTCCCTAATCAAGTGGCTTTATTGAAATGCAAAGCCTCACTCCTTCAGTTCCTCACGAAAGCCCAGTGATTAAAAGTTAAATACATTATATGCACCATTACTCTACCTAAATTACATGTTTAAACATACAACATCATATAATTAGGCATTATTAGTGTCATCGTGCAATATGGGTTGAGTGTAGTGAAGCTAGGCAGATTAATTACATGAAACAGCACCTCAAAGACACATTGGATTTGAGGAATGTCTCTCTCTCTCTATGTTCTAATCCATCTATTGCTGCTCTAAATCCCAAACACTGGTTTGTGTCAAACCAAGTGGAATTGTAAAAGGGCAACCACTGGAGTGAAAGTAGCGAGACAATGTCAAGTCGAATGATTCGGAGAGTCATTGTGAAATCTTAAAAAGTAAATAAGGTAAAAGCAGCCATACTGTACACCCTAGTTCACAATTTCAGGGACACAATCAAACACTACACTTTCATTGATTTACCAAAGGAACATTTTTGGAAATACACATCCGCTTTCTTGCCGAGGGCTAGATGAGAAGATCAACGCCACTTTCATGTCCATACAGTAAATAAAAGGCTACAGCAGACTGTCCTCCCCCCCCAAAAAACGCCCAAGTAGGTTGTTTGTGCAAGCAGCTTAATAACAGCCATATTTACGTTTACTTTGGCACCGACCTCCACTAACCGTTAGTAGTAACCGTAGTGGAAAGAGTGCAAAGTCCACATAGGGATGGGTCAAACAAACACAGCACTCTGACCGAGGAGAATGCTGTTCGTGTCCAGTGTGAAACCAAAAGTCAACGTTGACTTATTTGATCTTACGTACCTTAGTTAACTTAGAAGTTCAGTTTCGTACGTAACTACGTTACACTAACGTGGGTGGTAGTTGCGTAGAGCGTAGGAATAAATGACCTACGTGGTTCAATGGGTTGGAGGGCCACAGCCAGTGGCCTGTTAGCGTAGCTTAGCATACAGAGTTGAAACAGGGGGAAAACAGCTAGCCTGGCTCTGTTCAAAAGGTAGGAAAAACTGCCAACAAGCACCTCTAAAAGGTGTATTTTCAATACGGTAGAAAACTGCTTTTGCTTGCGACACCTCTATTATCATGTATGTGGAGTGGAGTCTGTGGTGGTTTCCTGGCAACCTCTCAGTGACAACATGACTCCAGTGCACTAATGAGAGTGGTATCATCTTCTTCATCACGATCTTTAAAATGTCTATAAATGCAGTATCAGGCCTATTTACTATTTGGGCTGATCCTTTCCTTTGAAGCTGTTATAACAGTAAAATCAGGTCAGATCTCCAGGCTCCGCTCACACAAGTACAACACCAACACAGTATTTCACTGAGATAGAAATATTCTGCCACATCTGCTATACTGCATGACTATAAACAATATATTGTTTTTAAAGTCTCAGCACTGAGGTCTCATTTCACTTGTTGGCTCAGACTCTTCCCGGTTCTTTACAGCCTGCCATATCTCCACCAGCACAGCTGAGAGAAGAAGAAGCACTCCACTGGGAATCTTTTTTTCCTTCTTCTTACTGCAACTGTTTGTTGTCCCTGATCACAGACGTGATGCATGCAACCAGAGGAGGCAAAGCAATTCAGCCGGCACCATAAACATGTCTTATTTTAAGGAATAACACCCACCTAAATTTGGCCACCAATCAGGGAGTGTTTTTCATGAAGTCCAAAAAACCCAAACATGCTTGATTCAGTGGGTTTAATCATCTATTGATCATGAATTTGCAGAGATGAAGTGGGGTTTAACAAATAAAGTCTTGATTTGCTGTGCTGTGCTAATAGGTGTTGATAATAGCCAAAGGCTTTCTGTGCCTCCTTAATAAAACAGATTTACGTCCCCTGCTGCGTTTAAGTCACCAATCAGGCCCAGCACAAGCCCTAGTTACTGTGGAACAGGACTGAAGGTTACAGCGAGCGGTCATGAATGAATCAAACCGCCTCAGAGATACTAAAGAGTTTAGATTCTGGACCTTGACGTGGTCAGTGGGCAGGGAAGCAGAAAGACAGAATACAGGTGATAGCTCTTCTCAGTCAGAGTAGTCCTCTTGAAAAAAAGAATGATGCTGACATATGTAGTGAAGTCTATAAAAAATGTAAAGCTGCGTTCATTTCTTTTGCCACTTGGTAACAGAAATCCACAGGCATCATTCAATGGGTTTATCAGAGCTTTTTTGCTGAAAACAGCTGACCAGGGATGCCTTGTGTTTAAAGGTGCAGTAGGTAAGCCTTATAAAACTAACTATCTTTCTGTCATATTTGCTGAAACTGACCCTATGTTCCAATTGAACTACATGAAGCGGGTCATTTAAAAATAAAATCTCCCTGTTCAGATGCACCAATCAGGGCCAGGGGGAGGGTGTCTTACTGTGTGTCAATCACTGCTCATGCACGCGCATTCATTCTCCCTTGTGGGGGGATGGGCTTAGGGAGACCGTTTTGGGCTTTAGCAGAAAGGGGGGAGGGACTGAGAAGTTGTCATGATTCACATTTTTTGGCTAAGTCCTGTGTCTTCGCAATCCTACCAGCCTCTGGTCATAGTAATTTACAGATGATAAAAAGATATATCTCATCTTTGGTTAGTGCCTGCACTCTGCAGAGGGTTTGAAGGTCTGTCGTATCATCTGATCTGTAACTTTTCACCTGCCAAGTCAAGTCAATTTTATATGTGGTAATTTCATATATAGAAATGCCAAACTATCGTACATGCTGAGGTAACCAACAGCACAAAACAAGCAAACATAGGATTTGCTGTGGACTAAATTTCCCCTTTTCAGTCACCACCAATGTTGATAGGTTTGTCATTGGATTTTTTCCTTTTTTTTCCCAGGATGCATTGCACATGGTAGCTTATAGGATAATGCTGGCTTTATTCTATATATTTTTGTTGCTGTAAATAAATCCCACAAATAGGGCAAAACCAACTGGAAGGAATTAAATGGATTGTAAGCTTAAAGTAGTGATAATACAAAAAAATATATTGAATGCATTAGTTCCTCTCTTATTACTTTCCAACTTTCCTGTCTATGTTACTGTGTCCAAACCAACTGAAGTAACTAAAAACAGGTCATATACACTTTCATTAGAAAAAAAGGCGCAACTAAAAACATTTGATTTCTGACAAGATCAGACAATACGACATACGAACTACGCTTTTTTTTTAACAACTTGTTTAAATAAATAATGCCTTTCAGCCAATGAGAGCTGAAATGTGTCAATTTAAGGGCTCCATTCGTAGAAAAGCCGCTGCATTATATTTGATTTCACCATGTGTACAGGAAACAAAGACTCTGTAAAACATCAAGTTGAAATGCATTAATTCTAAACCAGGTTTCTATCTGACATAGCACATTACTTACCTGCTGTGTTGGGGTTTCTTCAGGCTTAAGAACCACATGTGAACCCCCGTGGGGAACTGCACGCAGGCTGCATAAATAGGTTGATACAAACATATTTTAACGGCGGTAGTATTACTCAAAATCAGTTCAATCTTTAAATAGAATTGATGGGGCTCATTATTGAACCCTCAGTTTCTTACATTAAGATGCCAATGGTGCCGGATAAAAATTTGTAAATCGATTTGCGAGAAATGTTTGATTTATTACAATCCCCACGGTGGTTTATATGGGTGATTTTAGACTCTTTTTAGGGGGGATCAAGCCATTTTGAAATTACTGATTTAGCAGGGGGGGTTAACACCCCTCACATTCTCATTAGGGGCTGAGCCCCCCAAAGGTTTGATCCTAGAATAGCCCCTGGGGCAGACTCAGCTTCATTCAGGTTAGTTTCATAAATCAAACTCATGTACAAACTGAAAAATGATCTTAAGATACCATTAAAGATTCATTAGAGTCAGTGGTGTAGTCTACGTGAAACGCAGGTATATGCCGTATACCCACTAAGAAAGCTCCAGGATTTCCATATACCCACTTAAAGATGCCCAATGAAAAGCAACAACATACTTTCCATTATATGTTTGATATATTTTGAACTGTCATCTGGGTTTTTCTTCTTCACATAGGCTAAATAAAGTTATGTCCACCGCAAATTGGTGCATAAAAGTGTATCCGAATACCGGAAATGAAGTCGTAGATGCTCAAAACTTCCCTGGGGGAGGACACCCAGACCCCCCACTAAGATACGGCCTCCCCCTCCCCCAAAGGCAGATTCTGGTATATATATATATATATATATATACAGTATATATATGTATATATACACACACAGTACAGTACAGTATACCCACTACAATACATTAGACTACACCACTGATTAGAGTGTCCAATTTCTATAAATGAGGGTCACGGTAATTTCTGCAGATCATATCAGCTTTCAGAACATGAAATCAGTGCATACAATTAAAGGCTGAATACTCCTCCTGAGATGTTGATAAATCATTTTGCGTTCAGTCTAACAGGCAGACAGAATCACTTAAAGAGGGACTTTAAAGATAGCAGAGATGCTTACGATAATGGAGTAGCAGCAACGCAACCGTCTGCTTCACTGCTGTCACCTTGCTCACCTCTGGTACTGCAACCTCTCCCCAGCATTGACTCTGTTGGATGGCAACATAATCAGGATGGATCAACATTAGGTTAATGCAAAGCCTGCTCTACCTTCCTGGAAGGAGGGCCTTCTTCTGACGCAGGCAGCATCAACTTTTTTTTCTTCCAATAATTGTAATCTGTTTAATTTAAATGCTATCTGATCTAGCGTTGTGGTTATGATGTCAGGCGAGTGCAGCGGTGGAAGAAGTTTTCAGAAGTACTAATGCCACACTGTAAAAATACTTTGTTACAAGTAAAAGTCCTGCATTGAAAATGTTACTTAAGTAAAAACATGTAAGTATCATCAGGAAAATGGACTTAAAGTCAAAGTACTCAATGCTGAAAATTTTAGACACATTTTAGAAACGGGAAACGATCCAAACAGTTGTGTGTTTAATGGTCTTGTAATTTCAGCTGGACTTGTAGGCCGTTATATTGTTGGGTAGTTTAATTTATAATACAACACCAGATTTTTTAAACTACATGTGTTTTGTGTGCAAAAATCTTAATTTGTAATGTAACTAGTAAATAACTAAAGCTGTCAGATGAATGTAATGGAGTAAAAAGCACAATATTTCTCTCTGAAATGTAGTGCAGTAGAAGTAGAATGTAGCATGAAAAGAAAAAAACTCAAGTAAAGTACAAGTACCTTAAATTTGTACTTGAGTACAGTACTTGAGTAAATGTACTTAGTACCATTCTACCACTGGGCGAGTGGGTGCAAAGACGCAGAGGGAGAGTTTGGGGATTTAATGAAGAAGTGGAGATAAGCTTACAGGCAGGCAGGTACAGGGTACAGGTTCCAGGTTCCAGGGTTTAGGATTCAGGTTCAGGTCGCTGGAAAACAAGCCATGTAGAAACACTGGCTACCTGACAGGGAAAATGAAATGCGGTGGTAATACACTGCAGGGCTGATGAGAGAAAGTGGAAACAGGTGAGCAGGTGAATGAGAGGGTCAGTTGATTGGGACGAGTGGAAAAGTCTTAGGGCGTTTGGTGGATGGGTGGAGAATGGCACCGCAGGGGTCTGCGCAAGTGAGGAGGTGGCTGAAAGGAGTGACAGGAGTAGAATGGGGGAAAAGCAGGACTGACCTTGTGACAGATGATTACTGTGATTTGCTTTTCAAAAGCTACATATAAAGATTTACACAGTAAGTGGGATTATCAGAAATAAATACAGTGTTGGAAATTGGCTGAACATTGGGCACAATTTTCAAGCTCTTGTACAGTACCCTGTGCCCTAATACAGGTGGTGTTACATGAAAAGTGGCACTGCACAAGAGCGTAAAATTGCTGTTTTTGCATGGATAGGACAACAGATTGACAGAAATGTAATTAGTTTTGCCGTAGATGGTCATAAGAATATTTTACCTCATGGTCCTGAGAGGTCAACTGCCGCGCCAGATGGTTTGGTAACACAGAAGGATCTGAGAAGCCGTCATTGGAAACGGTTTAGAAAGGGCAGGCACTTTAAAAAAAAATAAAAATACCTGGCAGATGATTCGATGAACCATCTGTCTATCACATCAACCATTGTTGTTTTCAGGGGCGTAGCATAACATTCTGGGTCCTGTAGAAAGGCATATTCTATGGGCCCCTCCCCACATCCACAGCTATTCATTCAAGCATATTTTTGGGTCCTCCTCACATGAGGGGCCGTGAGTACTCAGGCCCTTTCCACTCCCAGTCTGACACCCCTGGTTGTTTTGAACGAACAGTCGCAGCTGTCACACCCTCCTAAACCACGCCCGTAGCTGCCAGTAGCTCTTCACCGGACGCCGATTGGTTCGGTTAGTTGGGAGTTCAGACACAAAAAGCATTACTTGAAGCATGACGTATGGATTATCGGGTGATACGTGATCACACGATTGTAGCGTGATCTCGTGAGAATCCAGCTGCCATGCAGGATAACCAGAGAGGGGCAAATTTCCAATAATTGTTGAGACATTTCACTGAAAAAAACAAATGTAAACCTCATGGTGGCGCTAGAGGAAAATGTCACTGAATCACCAAGGTCAGCAGATGAAAATTTGTTTGTTGGGATATTACAGTCTGAATCAAAGTGGTGGACTGACCGAAACCAGCATGGCTAAATAGACAGGATTCATACTAAAAAAGCACTAGATTTGTGAGTGTACTGTTGATAGACAATATTCTCCCACAAAGCAATGCACAAAGTAAATGAAAGAGCTGCTCACTAAATCTAAACGAGGATGTTGGTGAACCAGCTCCAATAACACCTCAGAAAACCCCAAAATAACTTTATTTGTGTCTATGTCAAGTTTAATTGGCAATGGCATTCTAAAGTTGATTGATTGTATTTGCTCAGAGCACATATTGAGTTATTACCTGGTTGTATAAAACATGAATGGTCCCATGGCATGAAAATGTCACTTTATGAGGTTTTTTAACATTAATATGTGTTCGCCCGGCCTGCCTATGGTCCCCCAGTGGCTAGAAATGGTGATAGGTGTAAACCGAGCCCTGGGTATCCTGCTCTGCCTTTGAGAAAATGAAAGCTCAGATGGGCCAATCTGGAATCTTCCTCCTTATGAGGTCATAAGGGGAAAGGTTACCTCCCCTTTCAATGTTTTGCCCGCCCAGAGAATTTGGCCCACCCATGAGAAAGAGACATCATGGCTTTCAAACGAGCAAAGTGGCAGTTGGTCAAGGCTACACCCCCACTCTCTACCTTGCCCCCCCCCCTCTCCTCCTCAATAGCTACAGACACAGAAAAGGCACTAGGTACTAAGGAAAGCTCACTGTGGGACTGGCTCTAGTGGCTGTAATTCTGCACCAAGGCTGAATTTTGGGAAAGAGACTTCAGATACAGTATTAGGGGACCACTAAGGTCTATATAAAAGAGACTTCAGATACAGTATTAGGGGACTACCAAGGTCTATATAAAAGAAACTTCAGATACAGTATTAGGGGACCACTAAGGTCTATATAAAAGCACCCAAAGAGCACCATGTCATGGGACCTTTAAAGTATGTGTATTTCTTGTATAGTAACTGAAGGAAAAACAGTATACCACGAAGATTAGTACACACTGTGTACAATAAATAAGTGGGATGGAACTGGGACAAGGTTTGTGTGTCAGGCAGGAAAGACTGTGGCGAGTTCAGAAGAAACTGGACATAAAAGATGTGTAAGTGAGGTAACTGAAGAGAAAAAGGAAAGACAATGAAAAGTGTCAGCCCTTAGCTTGATACTCAAGACCTTATTATCTGGGGAACTATTTAAAAGAGCCAGACAAGGAGCAGACACTGCAAGAAGAGGTGCGGACAGAATTACAGTAGTTTAATGTGATGTACAAGTTATAAGCTATAAGGATATTGCAGTAAAACTGCAAAGTATAGGAAAATGGGCTCATCTGAGATCCAGACAGAATCCTCAAATATCAAACCACCGCATGTCACCATAATTAAAATAGGAAAGACTTGGTGGACAAAGGAAATAAAAAGTTTGAGTAAGGGAACGAACAAAACAAAAATACAGCCTGCCAAAACTTTCTAAAAGTTATATATAAAAAAAAAAAAAACTCTAGAAGGGAATTCAAGAATATAAAATAATGTATTTATTTAGGCCTAGCATAAGTTACAACTGTATACAAAATTAAAAAACCTATAAATGAAAAATAGCACAACTTACCGTTCCCTGGAGCCAGAGAACTTTAAATGAAACGTAAGGTACTGAGACGCTTCCACAGGCGATTTAAATTGTAAAAAGACGAAAAATGAAAAAACAATCTTCCCCAGGTGCACTGAAAAATAACTGCAGCAGGAGCAGTAAATCACAGGCCAGTAAAAGTTATGACCACAGGCAATTCAGGAATGCACAGTTTAACAAGGACCTAATGGAAAAAAACACAAGTCTTTTAGCGACAGTAGCAACACATGTAGATGCTAGTCTTCATCATGAATAAAAAGCAAAAAAAGACAAGAAAGGTAACCCTGACCGACCAATGACCACTGCTGTGTGCACCTTCAGGGTCAAATGATGGTCTGGTTGGATTTCATCCTCAATGACAGTGCCATGCGAGGAAGATTTGATCAGTATCTGACTGACTGACTGACTAACTGTCTCCAAGAAGATGGTTGTTTTGGATAAGAAAATGCAGCTAAGTGAACATGTCAAAAGAGAACAATGGCAGTATTATCTACATCTATCTACATTAAATGGTTAGCACAATACTTTTTAGCTTCAAATACAAATCTGTATGTAAAATACATACATACATTCATACAGATACAGGTATAACATGCAGTGCTTTTCCTCAAAAAACAACGTCTTGACTTCTACAAAAGTAGTCCCTTTCAATTATCACTTATGAGCCTGTGTGTGTCTGTATCTGCAGAGACCCTGCCCTCTGCCTGTATTTTCTCTTTTCTTTTTCGGAGTGTAGGACGTTCGTGGGCGTCAACAACAGTTGTGTGGCGAATTCACAGCCAGTGAGTGGGCATGGTGATGACGTTTCATCAAGGTTTATCATGCGGTGAGCAGTGGTCCCATGGGTGTCTAACCCGCAGCCAAAAAAAGCGTTTATAGGTGTTTTAAACCAACGTCTCTGGGGTGCACTGGGATTAGGCAATGGTTATGGTTAGGGTTAGGTGCCTTGAAGTCAACGGTTGCGGCGCTGCCTCGAAGCAAAATTACAAATCCCACTATGGCCACGCCAAGACCCGCCCTACGAAGCAGCTCGATTGGTTGGGGTTAGCTTAGGGTTAGGGGATTGGTCAAAAGAGAGGACCTACACATGTAGGCATGGATGCCTAGCCAATAGTAGCGTGTGAATGCTATTGAAGGGCGGGTCTTGGCATGGCCATAATGGGGGAAAAAAATACCGCTGCCTGGAAGGAGACGTTGGGGGCTTAAAACACCATTGAGCAATAAAAGCGTGCAGGGTCTGCAGCCCGTTCTCATTTCAAACCGCCACTTCCGCCAAGATCGTTTTATTCCTCCGATTCACGGTTGTGTACAGCGCTCCCTCTCTACTTTCACTCTCCAGCTCGCTCGACCACCGCTGCGCTCTCTCGGGCCCTGAGCCTGGGAGGAGGGGCCAACTTTGAACAGTGTGCTTATAAAGCGTAAGTGTAACTCTCAGCATATTCTACCTCTAAGCTCAGCGGAATCTAAACATGAAAAACATATAAAAAATGATGAATGAATAATACAGAGTATGGAGGAGGGACTTCCCAGGGCTAGAGCTTGATTTTGACCGGAGCAATGTATGGAATAATGTTAAATTGGCTCATAGAAATCCCGACCAGCAGCAAATCCATAATCATTTTGTCCATAGGACTTATTTGACCCCTCGTAGGCTGTGCCTAATGAAAATTAATGCCGATGCTTAATGCGCATTGTGTTCGTTAAAGACCATGGGCACATTTCTTCATATGTTTTGGGAGTGTACCCCTGTTACACGATTCTGGGAAAATGTTGCCTCACAACTGACGACATTCTTTTCTGGGACAGTTCCCACGACAATACCAGTTCTGCTACTGAATGACACTTCTTCACTTTTCAGATTTCTAAATGTCAGAAAAGGATAGTCCTTGCTGGGCTTACAATTGCAAAGAAAATGGTGGCGGTGCGCTGGAAGCCCCACACATTTTGACCATCAAGCAGTGGCTTCTGACCTTTCTTGACATAGTTTATAACAGCCCACATAAATGGAGCTAGACAGGTGAATGGGGATGTGTGGCTTTTAATGGCAGAGACATTAAAAGGCCGACTGTGACTATAGTTGCCAGCCCACGGGGTCTATATTTATTAATGTTGGAGGGGGGGGGGGGGGCGTGTTACATGCATGTTCTGTTATCTGTAACATGCTGCTGATTGTGTTTACGTTGTTGTTGAATAAAAAAAAATAAAACAATGAATAAACTAAATCCTGTAAATGTAATATCTAAACAATGAACATGATTCAGCAAGAAAAATAGATATTGAATTTACATTTGTTTTTTTCATTCATGATGTGTTTTTTCACGGTTATATTCCACCGTAAGGTTGTCACGGTACCAGAATTTTTAATTTTGATACAATAATAGTATAACAAGATGATATTTGATGCCTCTTTCTATCCAATGGCAAAAAGAAAAAAAAAGGTCCTAGGCCAGACCAAATAGCTAAAACAACTGATGATGTGAATGTTACTAAAGCAGAATAGTTTGTAGAGGGTCTAATCAGCTCTTCCATTATACAGAACATAGTCTTTAATTTGTAAGATAATTTTTTTGGGCTTTTCCGCCTTTATTTGATAGGACAGCTAGGTGAGAAAGGGGGAGAGAAGGAAAAGACCAGCAGGTTGGATTAGAACCCTGGACCTCTGCGTCAAGGCATAAACCTCTCAGTATATGTGCGCCTGCTCTACCCACTTAGCCAACCTGGCCACATGCAGAACATACTCTTGACCCAAAGGTGGCTCATCTGACTCATGTTATCAGAGATCAAAAATTCTAACTCAAATAATACACAACTAACCTGACTCAGCCAGATGAATTGCTTCGCATTTGTTCGGCATATCCATCTGGGAACTTTCCGTTGGAGAACTTTTGGGAAGGGGCGAAAATACTTGTTGGGGACCAAGAGTCTGGTTAAACCTGATTTTAACCAAAAGGCCTCAGATTAAACTGACCTCTGGATACAGGACACACATGTGCTCAGAGACAAAGGAATCTTGGCCTGCATGTAAACCCCAAAGCCGGGGTAATTCACACCTCTATGCGAAAGTGCCAGCCAGAAGCGAAACGCCTCACAACTGGCAGGAAGTCAAAGAACTACAAGATTGTAGTCTTCACCCTTTCAAGAGTTTCAAGTCTTCCTATTGGTTCGGCGGGACCATAAACACAGCAGGGGGTCTTAACCTATAAAAAGCCTGATCCTAGGAAAATCCTCGTCTTCCATTGCAACTCCGTTGCTGAGGGGAGCGCACATTTTGGTGCCCCGTGTGAGGCCTGTTAGAACCAGCGTTGTTTCAATAATTATACATAATAATCCATAATTTTTGAATAGGATTTTTTTTTTGAAAAAAGAAAATATTTTTATTTTTGAAAATGATAATTTTCCCGCAACATATTTAACGCCCCGTGCGAGCGTTGAATACCAGCTTTAGTGCAACATGTATGTATAACTGTCCATACCCTTTTTAATTTTAAATATTAAAAAAAAAAAAAAAAACTGCCAAGCATACATTCCGTTGGGGTCTGTGAATTTTTCAGTGTGTACATTGGTTAGTAGACAACAACATTTTCACGCTCTACTTGAACCCTTGACAGTAACGGCTATTACTCAACTGAGGTGTCCGGGCCTCTACGGCCACCTGACACGATCGGGTTGGTGGTAAATGGTAGTAACTAGCTTAGTTAGCAGTTAAGATTTTCACGCTCTACTCGATCTTAAAGTTATTAATACTAACACTCAGATTTTTGACAGTAACAGCTATTACTCACCTGAGGTGGTGCGACCTCTGCGACCACCTGATAGAATTGGGTTGGTGATAAATGGTAGTGATAAGCTTAATTAGCAGTCAACACTTAAAACTAAAGGAACTACAGGTTAAGCCTTTCACCTGCTCCTTGAATCAACTTGTTCACAGTTAATTTTCCTTTGTCACCACAAAGGAATTGAGCCCTGGTAGCAATCTCTTTACATGAGGTAAAATAAGTCGCTTTGAGTACCAGAGGCTGGAGGCGAAAGCTTCCAAAGAGCCGACCGACACAGTCCTGCAGAATGTGGTCGCTTGTCTCATCCTAAACTCTGAAGAGAATAACCGTGATGGTTATGAAACTACCTGCGATGAAATACTCCAGGAACTATTGGCTTACAGGGCACAGCCGTCTTGGATGCCAAAAGCTAGCATACAAGGCTTGCTTGGCCAATTGGTGCTCATCTATCAGAGTCGAACCCATCGGCAACGCGCTGTCCTCCAAGCACAGCTCGCACTGCTGCAAGACAGCTATGAAGCTGAGCAGCACAAAACAGCCTGGCCTAGACAGAGAGTCCAAGCCAGGCGTGATGAGGTCTCCCGGTTAGAGGAGAGCCGTGAGGACCTCTCGGCACAGCTCCGGCGTGCCAAGCAAAGAACAGCGTTCTATTCTCCTCCTCCTTGGTCCCCTCACAGTCAGAGACCCCATTTCTCTCCGCCTCCTCGGCGAAAAACCCACTTGTCTTCTTCCCAGAGAAGAGACCGTTCTTGTTCATCTTCTTCTCGTCCTCCTAGGAGGAGAGATCACCACCCCCCTGCCAGAAGGGGGAGGAATGTCTTGCAACATCAGAGGAACACAGGTAGAATCAGAGTTCCGTCCATTGACAAATGGCGCGAGCCACAAAGCTCGCCATCCCGCTTTGATCAGACTCCATCCCCACTGCCAAAGGGGAGGAGCCGTGCTCAACTGAGTGACTATGATTCTCCTGTTCTGAACGACCCCCGCCGGCTCCAGAGACATGATCTGATCGAGTCTTGGCTGCATAATACTCTCCAACTACGACAGAGTGACCGGTGTGACCCAACGGAACGGGTAAGTATGCTGACACCTTCACACGTCCAAGAATCATGTGATGCTGCATTTGACCCTGAGCCTGACCCTCCTACCATATCCAATGGTCCAGCCAACCTGGATGAACCTACTTGGCTCCCCTTGGAGCCCCCAGTCACTTCGGTCTACTCAGAGACCACGGCTAGCAGCCTAGTGAACTCCAGTAGGGAGGTGTCAGAGCTGGTCATAGGTGAGAGTTATCAAGAGCCTCTATCGGGCCGTTTGCTGGAAACAGGTGCTCCACTCTGCAAGGAGACACCCCAGCTAATTTCTGATTGCAACATCCTGCTTCCTGAAGAAACCATAACTTCTCCACTCGTTAAAGAGGAAGAAAACCTCCAAACCTTGTGCAGTAAAAGTGGATCAAAACTTTCACCCACTGCAATGGTGCATAGTGTGTAGCGCAAAGCCACACTCTGCCTGGACTCCACCCCCACGAAAGGGGAAGGGAGCTCCTGATGACTCGGTCAACACGCGTCCCTCCCCAAAACAAGGTCTGTATCCAGCATATGTTGATGATAGACGGGCCAAATCAACTAATCAGATCAAACTCTTGCCGAAACCAGTCGGGAGAAGAGCAAAAACATCTTTTCCTCCAAGAAAAGCCTCCAGTGCCGTTTTTTGCTCTTCTTTCAAGGAAGGAATACTTTCTAATTCGGATATAACTTGCGCGATAGCTACGCTCATCTCAGCCGTGGAAGCTGTCGTGTTGTTTAGACTGAACAGTCGCTTCTCGTTGCTTCACACCTAAACCCGCCTCAAAACCAACGCTGATTGGCGAACAGCTCCAAATTTTCTCTATCTCAAGATGCCAGAATGATCTGCGAGTGGAAAACTGGAGCTCTCGAGACGGTCCCACGAGGCTACACAATAAGCAGGCTTTTTAAAAACCAGAGTGTTGGCCTCCAGCACAAGCATTTCTTTACGCTCACATGACGTATTATTACGGTGACAAACAACCACAACACATGCTACAGTACAAGGGAGAGACTGACAAGCAGTAGACACTTGGTCCGCAGCAGCATTCACTCTGTCCTGTGCCAGACAACGAATAAATATTTACCCTCACCACTGGGAAGGGAAACAACTGTCATAACAACAACTCAGCCTTTCTCCTTCTTATCCAACATTGAAATATTCTGTCCTGTAGCTCTTTCTACCAATCTTAGTGAAGCTACAACTCCTTCTGTCAACAAATACAACCAAAGCTCTGTCCTCAAAAAAAAAAAAAAAAAAAAATCCACATCACATCCAATCGCCAGAGGAATCTGTGAGATCCGTGAGGGATAAATAAATAAAGAAGCAGACAGAAGCCAACGTCCCAGGAAGGGTCTGTTTAAACTTCTTAACCAGGGGCTCTACACATGAACTCCAGCATTGAGAACATTGTTTGTGTACACAGAGTTTACTAAAAAGAAAGGTTTTAACAACTCACTGTAGCTGTTGGTTTTTCTGGTCGCAGCCATCTTGTCAGTCAAAAAGTGTTGATCTCCGAATGCGAATGAACTCCATAGGAGGAAATGTCATTCTTACATGGGGCTCCTTTTTCAACTACAAGGTCAATATTGTTTTTCACTAACGACAAAACAACAAATTAGCCGTGCATTTATATGGAACTAAGCTTTAGGAGCTTTCCATCTTTACTCTCCTCCGTTACGTTGCATTCAGAGATCGACACTTTTTGACTGACAAGATGACTGCTACCGGAAAAACCAACAGCTAAAGTGAGTTGTTAAAACCTTTTTTAGTAAACTCTGGGTACACAAAGTTCATGTGTAGAGCCCCTGGTGATGCTTGGAGCAAAGTTTCACGTTGTGTCGAGCCTTCTTATTGTTTTTGTTTGCATTTTGGTGAGAGTTACGCTTTAAACACCATTATATCCAAACTGCAGTCAACTTTGTAGACAAACTCAAACACAAGTCTTTCAACACTGTTTTTGCCACCATAGGCCTATTACATAGCATTGTGAATAGTTTTTGTTCCACTATTATCTTAGATAGTTCCTCAATCAAACATCTGTCATTTTGATTATCTCAGGAATTAAGACAAAACTGCCAAAAAACAATTTTATCTCTGGAACTAACTTGACTTATAATCATTTCAATTATATTCCAAAATACACAACTTACAGTTAATGATCATAATTCAGTTTGGAAACATCAACGGTGAGTCGGGAGGCGATTTGGAGCTGTTTTACATCTATAATTTGGAGGCTCTATTGGTAATTCAAACAATAAGGACAGTGCTTGGGTATAAAGCTTTACTTTTTGAAATGTGCACAAGCCTATTTCTTTTGTCTTTCTTTTTCTTTTAGTTGCCCATTTAGTCTCTAAACTAACTAAACCAAATACACACAAAAAAAAAATAGATTGTAGTATTGAGACTTTGTCAGGGGACATTTTTCATAAATATTTTGGTTAATATGTACAAATTGCCCCATCCCTATTGTAATTCATATACATTAATAATTTGAGTTTGTATGCGACCTCCAGTACAGATAATGTACGAGGTACTATCTTAAACCAGAACACTTTATTCCTTCCATTTTTCCCCCACAACCATTAATGGATGATTACCAGCACTGAAAGAATATTGGGTGTAATGAGTAC
>NC_041331.1:14196760-14286760 GCF_004354835.1 Perca flavescens
GAAATGTAGCCTGGTTAACACCAGACCCTTCTCAGCTGTAACTGAGAGTGGGTCTGGGAAAGGTTCATTGACAGTTCATTTCCAGAGGGGCGTCACCAACGGACGCCACTCAAATGCCTCTGGGCTCATTGGATAGTCCTTCAACCAATCAGACCAACGATACGGGTGACGCTTTTCACATCCAACAAAAAAAAATTTGATTCTGGTTTTTGGTGTGGTGCCTCCTCCACGCCCTACTTTCTCCTTGCAGGTGTTGCATATTGCTAACTTGTTATCTTCTGCACACACGCTGAAGAATTTCCAGCTGACATGTTGCAGGTTAATTCACGAGGCTACATGGGCAAGAATAGCGAGTACACGCGCTTCGCACCGCGAGCGGGTACACGCCACACACGGCGGAGAAGTTGAGAGAAAGGAAAAAGAGACTGTGTCTCTGTCCGTGTGTGCGTGCGTCCTTGAGAACTGTAACTCGTATAACTTATGTTGTCAATTAATTATAGCATTGACCGGTATAAAATCGGCATATGTCAGACTGACCTGCCGGTCCCTGGTCATGGTGAAGCACGGCTTCGGTAGCAGTCATGTTGAATGTAAACAAAAAGCTGCTCGCCGTCGCTGCGCTATCCTAGTCGCGTACAGCCCGCCTCAACGGTTGTGATTGGTGTTAAGCCCGCCTCAGGGGTTGTGATTGGTGCCTCAATTTTGAGGACATTGGAAATGGGTTTGAATGGGCTCTTCGCCAGACTGACCTGCAGAGCAAATCTCAAATTTGCCGGAAGTTCGTCAGGGTTTACCCAGGCTAGTTGAAATGTGTCACATGCTTATTTCACAAATAAGAGGAAAGTTTTATTTAGATTCAGTGGTGGGTTGCGGTTTTCCCGGGCTTTTTCAACGTAAAATAAAGCCACACTAGAGTGCCGCTTACCGTGCTCCAAGGCTGCAACACAAAAAGCGCCTGGACGCTACAGAAACCAAAACTTGCGCGTGTTAAATTTGGAACCCATGATCAGATTTGAAACCAAATCCTCCAAACGATTCCAATAAAGAAACAATTCCACTGGAATCGTAATTTTTGAAACGATTCCAAGTAGGAATTGGTTCTCGATGCCCAACGCGATAGGGGAGGCTTCTGAATGCTTACCTTTTGAAAGATTTATATTGTTTTCATTTGTACAAATACCTCCACAATGCACTTTGTGACCGATATCTTCACAAACCCAAACCAAGTTTCAGGGGTAATTTGTTAATCTTAATAACCACCAAGATACAGTTCCTGCCTGCTATACATGAATTCTAACCTACAGCAAAATGTATTTATAGACTAGCTGTTCGAGAACAGCAATAAAGATACGGACATCAGCAGAAACAGTATACAACCCTCCACTTTAAAATTACATTAACTAGATTTATAGTGTTGAGTGTTAGAAAGCAGATAGATTGTCAGAGCTGTGTGATTATATGTAAAATGTCACTGAACATGGACACATTGTTCTGATGTTATTGTTAACAGCTAAAAGAAAAAGTGAGAGAAAACACAGGCTCTCGTGGAAGAAAAGCACTCCAGAGTCCACTTACATTTGAGAGCTGTAAACTGCGACAATCATTTCTTGACTTGAATTTATTATCTTAACTGTCCGTTTCCACACGGCTGTCTTTCTTTTGTTGCCAAGAATATATACTGGCTAGAGGTTAGCTTCTTTTTCCCCCCATATTCCATTTTGCATTAGCGCATATATCCAATCTGCTACAGTAGTGCAGGCAAGAAGCTCACAGGGAAGGGATATTTTTAAGTTTCCATTTAAAATGAAAAATTGGGCTTTGGTTTAATGGAGAGAGAAAGGTGGAGGCTGTACTGCACTGAGGGTGTAACACTGGACTTTTCTAATGAAAAATATTTTGTATGTGCTCACCCCATTTTCAGTTTGTGCTCAGAACAAACTTACGATAGATACTCAGCTTCGTGTGGTCTCCTGTTTCAAAGCTGGACCTAATTTCAAGCTTTACCTCGACTCTGACGCTCAACAAGAGTGGCTCTTTCACATATCAAAACGTCCAACCAGAAGCTACACCGAGGTGACAGAATATTAACTGACACTTTCTACAGCCCCCAGTGGTCACTTTTACCTGTTTGTAGCTGGAGGTTCTTATTGTAGCTCGCAGCAGAAGACATGGCTTGGCCCAGAGCTTGGTTAGTACCAAGGGGAGCACCGGGGGCTTTGGTGGCTGCTGCAGAGTTTGGTTTTGATTTGGAGTCCTTGACTGGTTTAGTCCACACCAGGCCCTCTGTCACCTGCAGGGCAGCTCCCATCTTTTGAGCCATGTCCATGAGCTGTTAGTGACAAGTAGGCAAACAATTACAAATACCGTAAGAAATGATTTTTACAGCTGACTTTGAGAAATCACCAGGATCTCAAGTACCTCGGGATCAAATTCAACGTTGCTACCGCTGTCTCGAAGTAGGTTGACTTTCCTCTCCATCTCCTGATACTGATCCAGAGTTGCCTTCTTATCACCATGATTATAGAGGAAGATGGCAAAGTTCAGGTTGACCAGAGGGTTGGAACTGTAGATAATTGATCACCAAGGAGGAAAAATAAATATTGAAAAGGATTCAACTACAGACTCAAATTCAGACGCTCAGTACATTTAAGGTAGAAGGCGTAAGACAGACTCACTCGTCAATTGTCACCGCTTGTTCATACGCTCTGGTGGCATTCTCTACATCCTCCAAGTTAGTCAGAGCCACTGTTAAGAATAAGTATGAGACAGGCTTAAACTTGAACTGAAATACTGTCAAACGCAGGAGCAGATGACTGTTCAGCAAGGCAAATTCAGCAGGTTCAGTTTGCTGTATAGAAGGGTATAGTATATTTCCTTTGGTAAATTATTAAATAAATACAGAACAGTAATCTGCTAAACTCCCAGTAATTGTTGCTATTATTTCTTTTTTTTTTGCCAGAAATCCTCAATTTACTCTTTAAAGACACATTTCTCTGACACATTTCTCTGTCTCTCTGACTCAGCACAGTACCTGCCAGCAACATGTAGAGTTCCCCCATACGTGGTTTCAGGTTGATGGCTGCGCTGAGGAAGTGGAAGGCAGAGGCATACTGCTGCATAGTCAGGTGTACAAGACCCAGATTGTACAACACTTTCCAGTCAAAGGGAGACATGTAGTGGGCCCGTTTCAGGCAGCTGATGGCCTGTGGGAGGGATGAAGTTGGGAGAGAGAAGTCAAACAGCTGACAGAACTGTTAACAAAAAACAAATCTATATATATGGTATCTTAAAGTGCTCATATTATGCTCATTTTCAGGTTCATAATTGTATTTAGAGGTTATATCAGAAAAGGTTTACATGTTTTAATTTTCAAAAAACACCATATTTTTTGTTGTACTGCACATTGCTGCAGCTCCTCTTTTCACCCTGTGTGTTGAGCTCTCTGTTTTAGCTACTGGGTGAGGCATCACACTTCTATCTTTGTTGGGAGTTGCACATGCGCAGTACCTACGTAAGGACTACTAGCCAGTCAGAAGCAGAGTACGAGGTTGTGCCATGCTAGCAGCTAGGCGAGCATTATAACGTGTGTTACAAAGTGACGGAAGTAAAAGGCTGGACTACAACAGAGCTGTTTGGAGCAGTTTGTGAACAGTGTTTTCTGTTGGAGATGGTAAGTCCTTTTGGGGTGGACTTTGGGCTTTTTTTTTTTAAACTTTGTAAACCTATAATGTGCACAAAAAAAGATATATAACAATAAAGGAAAGGGGAAAAAGCCAAAAAGCATAATATGAGCACTTTAATAAAATATGATGCAAGAAGAACCTATGAAATTATAGATTCTGTACAACGGTGGATTTATAATAGTTCAGGAACTTATGGAGTAGCAATGTATACATTTATTAATATGATCTCATCTTGTTGACATAGATTTTTTAGCAAGAATACATTAAAAGCCAATTAACAACAATGCAGTGTAAAATGCCTGAGCTATGTATGTTGTATGTATGTTACTATCACAAAAAGATTAAAAGCCCAGTCTGTGGTTGGTGTAAAAATAGTCTACATCCTTGACATTCCACTTCCGGGATTGCTCCGTTGCCGACGGAAAATCCGCCGGATTTCACTCATTTAGGCAGGTTATCCGTTGCCTTGGGCTTCCTTTGTGTTGGCATTTTAAACTCTGGTCGATTTATGAGGATTATGTGCAGCTAGTTCTTTACTATTTTATCTACAGATAGGTAGTTAAGTCCAGTGGTAAAGGGTCACAAGATACATTTGAGGAGTATCTAGATGGTTAATGTGAGAGGAAAGAAGAAACAATAACAAAACATGAGCGAAGACGTCACAAGCCAAAAATGTTGTTTTTAATATATAACAATGCAATGTATTTTATAAACTTATCATATGTTTTTTTATGTAAAACTTAATCTGAATAGTAACTGCAGCTGTCAAATGACACACAAAGTACAATATTTCTCTCTGAAATGTAGTGGGGTAAAACAGTAAATATGCTGAACTACTCTCCATCACTGATGGTATTTACTTGCAAAATGTGAAACTAATGGTGAATGTCCTATAGATACAAAATAATAATAATGAAATAAAAAAAAAGATCACATTTTTTTAGTTTCTTGTTTGGAGTAATACACTAATTTAAAAGCTGGACAAATGAACCAATGAACAGTATTTACTTACAGCTACATATTTCTTTTTTCCAAAGAAACACATGCCAATGTTGTTCCAGAGAGGGGGGCTCTCGGGCACAGCACATGCTGCCACTCGGTACTTGTTCATGGCCACATCAAAGTCACCGTGGGTCTGCATCATGCTGCCTGCAGCCAGGATGGCCTGGGAATAAAAACAGTGATTAAAGAGATAGTAGAGAAAGAAGTACCCTTTGAAATTGCGCATAATGAAAGACGGACCGTACTATGTGATAGAGAATGACCTCTTTTTTTTATCCTCAGGTAACAGTAGAAAACTATGTTTATACCAAAGCATAATGTGTGTTCAAATACCCACGTACCTTATAGTTGTTGGGGTCAAAAGTAAGGGCATTTCCAAGGTGCTCAAATGCTTTTTGGTATTTCCCAAGCTGGCAAAAACATGAAAAAAAAAATTTATACATCTTCTCCTTTTTAAATGTCTCTGACATCTACAGTAAATGCCACTCTGGTAGTGCTTGTTTTTACACATAATTAGACTGAAAAGATTTTCAGATTTTTTAAAACAAATACCTGTAAAAACAGCAGGCCAAGAGTAGTCAGGAGTTCAGTATTCTCTGGAGAGAATCTGAATTGAAAAGGAGACAAGTAGAATAAAAAAATGTCACTTTATCGATGCCTGTAATTACATTTAATGCCTGCACTTATTCAAAAGCAAACATAGTTGATATTCAGGGAATCTGCTGATTCAATCAGGGTTTGATTCAGCATAATTGTGGAGTATTAATTATGACCTGTGGGGGATGATATGGTTTGAAGAAGAAGAAAAAAAAAAAGAAAAATGGTAGGGAAGAGACAGATCTGCATTTAAAAAAAGATTCACAGTGGCACTTGATTAATTCATTTATCCCCAACAGGAGATAGTCATAATGAGCTCTATTATAGACACTGATGTCATTTCCTTATTTATGCCACAGCCTAATGTTTAAATATTCAACATGTGAATAGAAGTGGAAATGAACAGAATTTATACTAAACTGAAAAGGGCCTGGGGTTAAAATTGTGTCAAAACTGGAGCTTTGTGTAAGATTGAAGGAGGCCCATGTATTGAAATGAGCTCTAAAGACTTGAAAACATATAAATAAAGAGGGAACTCCCTTGGAAGTAACCAACTTCTTATTAAACAACGTGTTTTATGGCTCTTATCTGTTTTAGTGTCTCGAGACAATGTTATGAAGAAAACTGTCATGCTGAGGCTGTGTTAAGTTTCTCGGTTGGATAAAAAACAACTTTGTCTAGGTAAACAATTCCTGAAATTTAACACTTACATTGCGATATATGTATGTTTAGAATATTTAAAAACAGATACAGAACCATAGTGGCAGTCATGCCATATACCTATGATTATTATTTTAAATTCTTCTTTAAAGTCTTCTCAGTGCTTTTTTAACATTGTCCACATTTGAAGTTTACTTACTCCACTGCCCTCTTATACACTTCGATGGCCGCGTCGGTATCTCCGGCCAGCAAATGAACCTTTCCAAGCATCATGAAAGTCTTGTCGTGTTTATTTATCTGGAGAGCTATGTTTAGATGCTCTTCAGCCTGACAGAGACAGAAAATCAAAATGATCAAATCGCCTGGGATTGGGAACAATTTGTCCTTTATGGTGTCGGTAAAAATCAGCATACTCACATTTTTGAAGTCTTTGATGAAGAAATAGCACAACCCCAGATTATGACTGATCTCCTGGGGTGAGTAAATTAGAAAATGATACATGGGGCGTTGGTGCATGCTTAATTGAACAGAGCTGAACATTTCACTATACACAAGACAAATCTTGAAAATCTTGAAAAAGAGTTGAGCGAATTAAAATTTCCAAATAAATAAAAAGTAAAAAAATAAATATAAGTTATTTAAGACAACAGCGCTGTGGAATACAAATTCTGTATTACTCAAAAGTATTATTAGAGGGGACCGTTTCCAAAACATACTAGTGTGAGTGGTTAGTGGTCCTGCCTGGCCAGTTTAATACAATGTTTAAGGGATTCATAGTGAAACAGCCCTGGATCAGTTTGGAAGTGCAACCATGTTTTTTCCCAGTCAGGGCATTTTAACATTCTAAATCAGGGGTCTTCAACGTTTTTTTAGGCCAAGGACCTGAGAGACGAACAGGGATCCCCTACTACATATATTGTATTGTATAAAATTAAGCCGCATAATAAACTGGGCCTAACGTGTAAGGCGGCCTAAAGCCTTTATACATACCAGTTTACGGTGCCCTACAATACAAAGCTATTTACATATATCATGTCTTAACATCAAACATGTGGAAGGCATAGTAAATCTTTAAAGGAACATGCCGACTCATTGGGAATTTAGCTTATTCACCGTAACCCCCAGAGTAAGACAAGTCGATACATACCCTTCTCATCTCCGTGCGTGCTGTAACGCTGTCTGACGGCTCCAGCATTAGCTTAGCCTAGCACAGATCCTGCAGGTAACTGGTTCCAACTAGCCTACTGCTCCCAATTGTGACAAAAGTGACAAAATAACGCCAACATGTTCCTATTTACATGTTGTGATTTGTATAGTCACAGCGTGTACACAAAACAACGTAACATGAGACACAGCCGTCTTCTAACAGTAAACAAACCGGGAACTATATTCTCAGACAGGCTTGCTGCGACGTATCACTCTGCCCAAATACTATATTCTTCCGCCTGAGAATATAGTTCCCGGTTTGTTTACAGTTACAAGACGGCTGTGTCTCACGTTACGTTGTTTTTTGTACACGCTGTGACTCTATAAATCACAACATGTAAATAGGAACATGTTGGCGTTATTTTGTCACTTATTCGGAGCAGTAGGATTACTGGAACCATTCACCTGCATGTTCTGTGCTGGCCTGATGCCGCTGGAGCCGTGAGACAGCATTACAGCACGCACAGAGATGAGAAGGGTATGTATCGACTTGTCTAACTCTGGGGGTTACGGTGAATAAGCTAAATTCCCAATGAGTCGGCGTGTTCCTTTAAGCTTAGCTGTATCTGTGGATGGCTATAGTGGCCAGTAAGCGTTCAATGTTGTTGTTTTTTATGAATAGGCCGATTTATCTTTTCTAATAATCTGTTGTATTCATGTTATTGTATATTTTCAGGCCTATTTTAATGTTTTGGGAAAACACATTCAAAAAAGTAACAAACAATAATTTGGCGGCCCCCCTTGCAGTGACTCTGAGGACCCCCTGTTGAAGATCTCTGTTCTAAATGATGGGGGCAATTTGAGAGAACTTCATGCTGTGTATTTAGAGTGAACGACACCAGGCCTAATAAACACACAAAGTTTAAAAGGAACACGCCGACTTATTGGGACTTTAGCTTATTCAGCGTATCCCCCAGAGTTAGATAAGTCCATACATTACCTTTGGAGTGATTAGTGCAACACCTGAAAAGCACCATTGTTACTCTCTGCTCCTCACCACGGGGCTTCTCAGGTGCTGCAAGCAAATCACTCCGCCCAATTAGCAGAAGTAGCAGTGCTTCGCCTTTCTGAGAATATAGTTCCCAGTATGTATATGGTTAGAAGATGGCTGTGTCTCATGTGACCTTGTTATTTGTACACGCTGTGACTATACAAATCACAACATGTAAATAGGAAAATGTTGGCATTATTTTGTCACTAATTGGGAGCAGTAGACTAGATGGAGCCGGTTACCTCCAGGATCTGTGCTAAGCTATGCTAGCGGTGGGTGCGTCAGACCGAGTTACGACACGCACAGAGATGAGAAGGGTATGTATGGAGTTATCTAACTCTGGGGGATACGCTGAATAAGCTAAAGTCCCAATAAGTCGGCGTGTTCCTTTAAAGACAAAGCAGAAACAGAGTACTAAAGTGTTTTTTTTTCCTTTACCCAGTCTTTCTCGTTGAGCCTTGCAGCTTCATTATAGAATTCAATAGCTGCTTTATGCTTTCCCAGGAGAAACCTACAGAAAAAAACAACAACAATCTATATAAGAAATGTATCAATCTTATTGCATGCTGAATAGCTATACTTACAATGAATGATATAACAGTGAAGAATAGTCACTGGGGGTGGATTGACTTTTCCCTACAGTATTAAAAAATATTCTGGCCATAAGTGGATAGCAGTTGGGCTGGTGTCGATGTATGTTTTTCTCCTATGTCAGTGTTTTTAGCTAATGAAGGGGTGTTGATGCACCCCGGACTTGAGGGCAGTAGACTCACAGTGATCTGGCCACTTGCTTGAGATTGTCAGCGCTGCTGGGATTAAGGATGGCACAGCTCTGAAACAGCTCCAGGGACTGTTGGATCTTGCCCTCAAGACGCATGATAAGTGCTGTGGCAAGAAATTAAGACACAAAAAGAGAGCATATTCATCTACATGAGGAAGTAAAAAAAAAGAAAAAAAAACATTAAAAATCAAAGGCACAGCGTGAGGTCCAAAGACCTGATTTTGGGGAACTAAATAATGTACTGGGGAGCTTTGCCGTTGACAACCAAAGAGCCTTCGTTGGATGCAGCTCTTAATTAACATCGTACATTTTTCATTTGTGAGAGGGAAGAGTTACTATTAAAAATACAGCTCACCTTGAACATATATGGCATATTCACACATCCCATTAGTCTCCTGCAGTTGTTCTTTGATGATCGCCTACATGGACAAAGAACGGGAGACAATTTCTACAACTGAGGTGGACGTTATTGCGTGAGTAGGGATGCTGCTAAAACAAGTGCTATGCTTGAAACAACAAATGTTTCTGGCCCTGCTGAAAACCAACCCCAATGTGATTCAGTTTCTAAACTTGCAAATCCCAAACCAGAATAACTTTGCACATTTGCATCAGTATATTTCACAATGAGAGCTTGGTATTTTCCTGGCCTTGAAATTTGCTTTGCTCGGCTGTGTGGTATTGTGGTGCCCAGTGCACGGTGCACAGGTGGGAGGAGAGGCACAAATGTAAATATTATATTTTAATTCAACATTAAACAGCGAGTAGATGTGTTTAAATCGGCATCAATGTGGTGAAAGCAAGAATGCTAGTAAATCAGTCAATCAGTGCATTTATATATAAGTTATTATGAGTGATTATTACGGTATCTGTTGTCTACATGCAGTTGCTTGATATGCTATGTAAACCTCCTTCAGGTCTTTTAATCTCTGCAGCCATCTGAGGGCAGCAGGACAGATATGTTGATACATTTGCGGCATCTGATAAGAAAAGTGCCTCGCCAGAGGTGCCATTACACGCGATTGTCCACCGCGTTTACCTTCATTAAATAACGTGCAAATGACACAAAGCTGCTACAAAGTAACCCCATACACCTCCACAAGCATCAGACAGGTCCAGTATAATTAAATACTGTGGCATTGGATTACCGAGGCTCATTAATCCTGTGCATCACAGCCTCCTTTCCAACTTTAAAAGGAAAACGTTGTGGTACGAAGCAAACGCTGTTCTGTCACATTTTAAGATCTGATGTAACAATTTGCAACATTAAAATACAGTAGAATTCAAACTGAAATAGTGAGTAGTGATTGTGCTCAGCTGTTTCACAGCGATGAGACCAGTGATGTGACTGGCTGAGAGCGAATTTACTAATCACCACACCCTCTGATCTACTGTATATTCAACCTCACCCAGCTCTTTACACTTTGTGCTGCTGCACATACATGGACCAAAATAGCAGGTGTGCTTAGCGACGGCCACACAGTCTGCCTGCCCAAAAACCTACAACTATGGCTCATCGCTGCGCTGGCGCAATTAAAATAAGGCCCTGAGAGTGAGGAGTGTTTCTGTCACTGGGAGAGAATGAGAAGGAGGATTCCAGTAATATATCTTATAAGTACAGGTATCTATTCAGAGACTTTGCTAAGTACCTACCGGTTTCATGTGGGAATACACAGGTCAATGCACGGAATTAGCCCATAATAAAGTACAGAACCCTGTACATGCCGGGCATTCATTATCCTCATTATTATTTTAAAAGGTCAATCAGACCAACACAGACATGGGTCAATAACAGACTAAACCATAGAAAGGTACTTTACCTTACATGTATCATAGTCTTTACGGATATAGTGTTGGTGGATTAGCCAGTTTCTCCTCTCCACAATGGGAAGCTCTGGAGCTGGAAATAAGAATATAACAAAATGAGAAGAAAAATTGGGGATAGCTTTTAAGCTCATTACTGTTTCGATAATGTCTTATTTAGTTGATAGCTGAATGATTAATCCTGTTGGCTCCCTCCTTTTGCAGTCATTAGTTAGTCGCTGATCTGACAGTTAACAGAGATGTAACACTTCGACCTAAATCCACAGGCTACATTTAAGTCAATTCACCAAACACACTGTAAATCATTTTCTTAACAGACGGCTCAGACTATTAAGAGTTATGTCTATTTCGACTATTTTCAACTGCCAAATTGAAAAAAACACTGTATAAATTAAACACATAATCTTGAAAGCTCCCTCCCTCTGCAGTCACTTGCGATTCTTTGATCTGACAGTAACATAGATGTTAACACTTCAACCAAAATCCCCGGGCTAAACTATAATCAATTCACCAGCCACGCTGTAAATGTCACCTCGTAAGCAAGTTTTTCCGTTACAAACACTGCTTTTTTTCGGTCTCTCTCTTAGTGTGTTGGCAGGTTGAGATAGTCTGCCCGTTGCCAGGGCAACAATGTATCTTGCAAGCCAGGTGCTTGTGACAGAACAGAGGGGGTATAGAGACAGACTGAAAGAGGGAAGCTGGAGGAGTGAGTGGCACAATACAAAAGCCAGCTTTAGAAAGGGTTAGGTAACCTGAAGAACCCAACCACAATGCTCCAAGTCTTCTTCCCAGTGGAGTACACGATTTCATTTCACAAGGAGAACGTAATTCCAATTCGAGTGAGTTTGATTCTGGTAATCCTGTTATCTTTTACCAACTACCTTCCTCTGAGGCTAAAAAAAAAAAAAAAAAGGATTCATGGCAATGTGGAATGAATTGCTTGGCTTTGAGTCTGCCACTGACATCGGGGGATATCATTAATGAACTGCCTGTGTAGGAATACGGTGTGAATTACACTAAAGCGCCCTTCGGTTTTTATCTGTCGGCGCTTCAAGCAGTGCTCTGTTGATTTGCCGTTCGAGCTGGAGCCTCTTCCAACAACTTCAGAGGAATCCTCTTCATCGCTGAGGGTGAAACTGCATGGGTTTCACACGTTTGCCCAGTCAAGATTCGGAAATGGCCCTATTTGTAGCACCCTAATCCGCTTTCTCCCTGCTGAGACAGCAACAATATTCTTGTCTCTGGGTTTCAGATGGGGCCCTGTGGCACTCCAGTGTCCACGCACACAAAGCGGGGCACATTTGGTGGAGGAGAGATGGGATACATGTGTGACATGTATTCCTGTAACTACGGTATGAAAGAAGGGTAGAAAGGAGCTAAGAAGAAGAGCACAGCATGAGGTCTCCTAAATATAGTCCTGTGAAAAACTTCATCCCAAACAGAGGAATTTTCTCATTGTTAAATTTGATCTGGCTAATGCTAAGACAGATTTGGCTTCCATGTGCTTCAACCATCTGTTAAAAGGGGATAAGAGCAAGAGGAGAGGCATGCTGAGATCAAAAGACACATGGGGAGAATGTAATGAAAAATATGATGAATTTTTTTGGGGAAGTTTCACTACAAAAACTTCAAAAAACCCGTGGTATTGTCAAGTAAATTAGTCTCATATTCAGCTGCCAACGCTAATTCCTCCGAGGGAGAGAAAAGACAAATAGATTGCTTCACTAACACTTGTTTCTACAAAACTGGAACATGCTGTACTGGAACAGGTGAAATTACCTTATGCCATTGGCAGTTTTATTTAGCGATTTAAAAGAAACTGATTTTAGGTCTTACTAGTGGGTGTGCTCATATTTTTGCAACACCTCCTCAGTCTTACCTGCTAACAATGTAGTAACTGCATTGCACAAAATGTAATAAAAGAATATAATGTATTTGTTGTGCATTATATAACCCTGATTGCATTTCATGATCGCAATTAGAGAAGTGTATGAAATCAGTAGCTTATGGAGACAATTAAACAGAGATATATTGGCTTTTTCTTTTTTTTCTTTCATTATTAGCAATTTGATTCATATAGCCCAATATCACAAATCACAAATTTGCCTCAAGGGGCTTTACAATCTGCACAGCATACGGCACCCTCTGTCCTTAGATGTGCACGTTTGGCATATGTTTTGCAGCTTTATATATTTCATTTTTATAATATAGTATTATAGTCATAAGCAGAATTAAAACTTTTAGTGTTTTTGACTTAGTTATGGAGCTTCTAGCACTTCACTTATACAGTACATTAACCAATTAAAATCCAATCTTTACTTTCTGTTTTTATTACTTACCCACTCAGTCATCTTACCTTACATTAATGCACTTAGGGTTTTGATACAGTAAGGGCTTGCATGCTATGTAAAAGATCACTGCATGGAAATACAATACCATACCATACAAAACGATACAATAGCATGCTCCCATAGGACTTGCATTCTCAGCAGTGCCGCTGATAATTAAAAACATTGTAAAACAAAACAAAAAAGCTTAATTGTGGGCAACAGCTTAACAGGACTTTAAGCCATAATTACGATGACAAAAATATCCTTGTATAATATACAAACAACAAACATTTTCCACACAGAGAAATATCTGGAACATGGCTGGCTTAGCAGCATACTGTATTAAACAGCTTCTTCCTTTTAGGGACGGTGGATAGAAGGGTGAGGGTGACCTCTGCAGGATGATTGGTTCCAAACTCATTCTATTATTACCCTTTACCAGTTACAGACACATTGTCAGAAATCAAAACAACGCGTGCTGGAAAAGTTGTGTTGTTTGAAAATCATTTTGCAAGATGACTCGCAAGTGTCAAATGTCTTGCAGTACCTTTAGGTGCCCGACGTTTCTTGGCTTCAGTAGCAACTGGGAGCTGAAATATATAAAATACAACAAAAATAAACAAGTAACAGCTAATATGATCATTACATCAAAACAAAAATATACACTGGACCTCATCTATCAGTGTTGCCCGTGAACAGTATTTACGGTCGCCCCACCAAAGTAGATTTTCTCCACCCAAACAAAAAGGTTTTTTGTATTGTGTCTTTATGTGTTCTTGCTGTGTGAAAATACAGTTCAAAGTGACCTGAAAAGGTGTGTTCATATTAAATTGTACAGAATAGAAAAATAAATGACTTTCTTAATTAGATGTTATGAACCTGTGAATGTACTGCCATATGTTGAGCAGAATTTTAATTACTATTATTGCATACTAATAGATTATAGTTTTTATCACTAATAAATACACAGAAAAGTATTTTTTATGTTGTAGTTGGCCAATGTGGAGCAAATTTCGTTAGAAGTTAGTAAGTATAGTAGTGGTAGTATAATAATGCATCATTTCATGTAAGTACGGTGTGTTTTTTATGTAAAAAGTTGCCTTAACGAATGACTAAGTTTCAAATAAATGCAGTGGAGTAAAAAGTACATTTCCCTCTGAAATGTAGAAAAGTAAAAGTAGAAAATAACAGAATGAAAATACTCAAGTAAAGTACAAGTATGTCAAAATTGTAAATGTACTTATTCCACTACTGGTTATTACATTAACAGAACCATTAACTAGCTAGCTAGTTGACATTACATGCAGCTTCCGTGTGTGCAAGTAACGTTAGATGCACGCATGCTCAATCCAAGTGTTTTGCTTCATATCATTTTTTCCTCTATATTTGACTCACTTGTGGATTGCTTCGCCACTGACGTTTCGAGTATTAATATTATAATTTTTGTCATCACATCCTAAACGCTAGACGGTATAGCCATAACGCAACGAGTATTTGTGGTAAAGTCAACCTCAGTTATTTTACTCAACCTAAGTTACAGTATAACGCGTGGGCTAACGATGGTCAACAATGTAGCTATATTTGCACTGGAAGGTTACCTACGCATTGCTGTTCTTGTCACCTTACTGCAGCGGTATTAGCTGTTAGCGCTCAGGTTGTAGCTAGCTTGCCCTTGGATGAGTGAGATTAAAAGCTAGCTAAAGACGGAACGCGAGGCAAGTTAACGTTGCCGTTCAGGTTAATCAATTTAGCTCCGACTAAGAATTGGTTAGCCAGGCAGCTAGCTAGCTAACATTCAAATAACGAGCGTTTTTGCAAAGGCTATACTCAGAAACATAACGTTACGTTTAACTCAGGGAGTGCCACACGGTCGTTTAAAACAGCGAAGCGTTTGCGTTTACCCAAGAAAACGATAACTAGCTTTGGTTTTGCACTCACCGCCGTAGCTTTCTCCTCGTCCGCCATCTTGGGATGATCAACGCTAGAAGCGGTTGCCATGGATACATCAGTGGAGTAGCTGGTTGGATTTATGAATGTCGACTGACTTTACCAATGGATTTTACTCAAACTGTCTATGATTTTAAAATAAGGGCCAGTTATCATTGGCGGAGGAAGTATTCAGTACCCTGCATTTAAAACGTTACTTAATTAGGTATAAAATATGCAAGCATAATCAGTAAAATGTACTTTAAAAGTAAAGTAAGAAAAAAAAACTATATATATTAAATATATATTTACATGACAGTTTCCTATTCCATATATTGCCTGCCATTTATATCGGGACATACAGTAGATTTTTTTATCCACAACTACTGTAATATATATCATGCAATATCATCAGGAACTGTTACTCCTCTCCTGATCTTCCCAGCTTACATTCACACACCTGTACGCCACACAGCTGCATTTGATTCTTCCTGCTTACATTTTTAAAACATACATGCAATTAAGTCACCAATTTCTTCATACTGATTATGGAGTCAATTGTTTTGTACCTCTGCACAGCGAACAGATCCATTCATGTCCATTAGGAACACGATTGAGAATAATGATAACGTTGCTTCTAACAACAGAGAACAAGTGTAGCTGACTCACAGGGAACATAACCTCCTTGTTCTCTAGCTACACATTTACACAGCTACATCATAAGCGTGCGTCTACGTGTATTTTACATCATGTAGCTAAGACATTTGGTATGTACAGTATGAATGTCTTTACTTAGCAGGCAATCCTTTACATGATGTACATTTTCAAAAGATGAAAAAAATTACAGTTTATTTATGTTAAGACTGAGAACCAATTTTCCCCCCAAATACCCCCCTCCCCCCAGTAAATTATGTTTTAAATAAGTCACCAATATGTACAACACACCTTAATACATTCTGATCATCGAAGGGAAACATCACCATAAAACACGTTTCTCTATTAAGACAAAGGAAATCAGACAAAACACTAATAACCAACAGCTTTGTGCTTAAATCCCCGCGTAAAAATTGGTGGGTTACGATCTGCTGAAAGGCACTGAGTGAGGTTACACCAAAACAAAGTGATTCAGTGTGTTACAGTAACAAAAGATCAGAATTGGACAGCATATATATATTCACAAGTAAATATGTGAGAAAAAAAAATGCTAATACCAAACAAGTAGGTAGAAAGCAGCTAAAAAAGAAATACAAACTATCTGAGACTATTCAGTAACACATGACTTTGGTCTGCAGTATAACTACCATGAATATAAAGTCAAGACTGAATAATCGACAGATAAATATTGTGTTCTTTCTGCTCATTAATACACTTCTAAGTAAATAAGTCTACATTCTGTACTATGTCAGTAACTTTACATTAGTAAACCTGCACCCTGCATTTCATTTTAATCACAGCAAGGATCCATACTATACCTGAAAACATATTCTTAACTAAACATAAATTAAAATGTGCCGTCACTGTTAAACTACGTCTTCAATTGCCCGAAGAAGAGTTTTTTGTCTCACTTCATCTAAATCAGTAAACTGATGAAACCAGTAGAAAGAAAAACCTTCCACCATCCCGTCACCTTCATTAATCATCATCCTATACAGTGTTATATGCACATGGCTTACAGGGCATCCAATAGTGCATGTATTAAACATGTTTATGAAGCAGAATGATAAAATGGTAACCCTGTAACGCTCTACGTGCTGATGTAATGACAAAAATATGTATACACGCATTACGTGGATCCATCATTGAATGATGGTAAAACATTCTCATGTCAAGTATGCTTTTTATATAATCCCAACTCTTCGCAGTGTTTATTTTCAAGGCCCCAGTATGTTATTTCTACATGAACTGTGAGATAGAGAAATCCTAATACTTTCAGCCAGCGTATTTAAGAGTGACGGGGTTTAAATAAATGTACTTTATCACTAAATCCCAGCCCTGTTCAGTGGTGCGCCGCACATACTTACTTCAGTTGACTATGTTAAATGTATTCCAGTTAGTTATATTGTGATTATTGGTGTTGTCAATTCATTTTTGTCATACCCACTCTGCCTCCTCCTAGGCCTTGTTTAATTCAACTTCAGTTTTCTTACTCCTTCCTACATGTCCCAGAATAACTGTTGATGGCATACATTTTGCTGTATACTGAAGATGTCATTGCGCGTTTGTGTGAGACCTCTAGCGCGTCTTCTGTATTATACAACAGTCTCTTGAAAAGTTTATAAGTGGAGAATGTAGACACTTCACTCGGCTGATGTAGTGAGAATAAATCGCCACCTCATAAGTTACTTGTTTTTTTGGCCCTTTTCAATAAATAATCAAACCCCCAGCCCCTAAACACATTGAAGTATGTTGGGACATGGCTATGTTGGTCACAGAAGAGACTAGCCTGAAGCACAAAGGATGTGGGGAACATTCTAATTGCCAAAGGCTCCCTGGGCAGCACTGGCTGCAGCAGTCTGGACAGTTCGGTTGGTCAGGACTCCCGTGGAGAACTCCTGCTGGGCCTTGGTGAAGCTGGCACCTGTCCTTCTGTACTTCGAGTGGACCTGGGGATATAGGAAAAGGAGTACAGATTAGGGCAGGGACAGGTTTATAAGGAGCTCATGGAGTCAGTCCTTTTTGTCTATTAGTTAGGATAGTATCTCCAATCTAAATAAATCGCAGGGAACTTTGGTGGTTCAAGGTTTTTTTTCCAAGAATTTAATAACATTGCAACATAGGTAATTTTGGGCAGTTTTATTTTTTTGCCATTTCCTCATGAACTATTATACTTATTTGAATGAAAACAAATGTAATCATTGTCTATCACTGTGTGTATTCCAGTGCAAAGTTAGGTCAAGATGCAGATCCAAAATGTCTAAACATCTTTACGATTAAAATAAAAATATTTCTAGGATTGTGCAATTCTTTCTTTCTTTTTTTTAAGAGAGAGAGGGTTATGACATGCAACAAAAAGGTCCCAAGGCTGGAATCGAACCCAGGATGTTGCGGTTATATGGCAGCACTGTAACCCCCCCCCGTTATTACCAACACGCCCCTAGATTATGCAATTCTGGTGGAGGTACAGAATGAAGAACCTTTCAACAGTTTCTAAATCTTCATATTCCCTCTGATGCCTTCGTTGCTCTTTTATTGCAGCTGCATTGCAAGTTGTTGTCACCACCATTTTTTGTTTCTCTTGCTAGGCTTCTCTCTTTGATTTGCATGCGGCATCACTGTGTTGGAGCGAAAATAAACAAAATGAAGCCACAGTTGGAATACCCATATTTATATATGTTTGCTGCACTTTCTATTTTGGGCAAGTTCAATTGCTTATAAGTCACCATGCCATCTTTACTGCAAACATACAGTGTGTGTGGACTTTATTTATGTAGACTACAAATATATTAAACTTGGTTAATATTCAAATAGTAACATGTAAAAGTACAAACTGTAACATGGCTCAATAGTCCCTTTTTCCGAAGAAAAGTTTCTTTTATAATATGAGAAGTTGTAAAACATTGACAATACCATTTTGAGTAGGATGAGAGCCAGGACAGCGTTTACAGTGAAAAAACCGGCCACCACCATCATAACCACAGCCACAGCCAAGTTTGTGCCGATCATGCTGATGGATGCGATCCATCCACTGTCGACAACAGAGACACACAAACAAATAGCCATGTGTCATTTCACATTTTCTCTACAATGAGTGTGTACTGTACAGTATACAACAGACTTTTCTGGCATTCTGAATTAAAGAGAAATGAACAAACATCCTGACCTTCCTCAGTGACCAAAGGTAAAGCATGAAGTTTGAAAAAGTGAATGATAGAAAACTGAAAAGCCTAAAATATATCGCACGATATAGAAAAGAAACCCAAAGAGAAAAGTTCCACACACTTACAAAGCAGCAACCCAGACAAGTTAGGGGAGCAGGAATCTGTCAAAGAGATGCGAGAAGGGCAAGAATACACACACACAAACACATATGCGTGAATGAAGAAATAAATGGACCCAATGCGTACCCACATTTTCTACGAATCTAACCAAAGCAGAGTGCACAGAATCACTCTTACTGATGAAAATAGACACCTGTTGTTAGCAGTGAACAACCGTCATTACACCACACCTTCACCGAACATGCAGATCATTGTTCAGTTTAAAATAAAGTTCCCACTAACCTGTTTCCCCACTTGGGAATCCCTACAGTCTGGATGACGTACACTGCCACTTGGAAGAAAAAGACAAAAAAGAAGAAGAAGAAGCTGAAGGAGCTGTCAGACCTGGAGAGGGGAAAAAAAGACAACACAAAGGACATGTTATTCATGATATTTAGTATTGAAGAGGTGTGTTTGCTGCCAGATTATAGATACAGAGGTAACACAAATGAAAAGACATTCAAGTGTACAAGTCACATTCACAGTCATTTGTAGCCTCCATTAAAGACTTGTGTTTCAATACATATAATAATAATAATAATAATAATAATAGTCTGTAAAACATTTAAATACTATTATTTTAAATACTTAAAAACTTTTTTTGCAGATATTACTCTACTATAGTTTCTAATATAGTAGAGTAGTTCATCTGCATTTGTTTCTGCTGCATGTACATCAAAACAGTTACATCCAGTCATGTACAGGGTTTCTACAGGTTTCAACAAGTCAAATTTAATTTTACTTTTTAAGACCATTATGAATTAAAATTAAGACCTATGTATCACAACATAAAAAACAAAATCAGATGTCAGAGTCCGGAAACATTGTCTGAAACAATTCCCAGATTTCCTCATTGGCATTATAGGACTGGTGTCTTGATTGCAGAGTAGACTGCAATATAAGTTGCATGTTGGTCTCATTTGTAGTCGTAATACAGCAAATTATATTTGGACTAGCGACAGAAAAAACTACATCACCAAATAAATCTAAAGCGCTGTGAGAATATTAGATTGACGTAAGAAAATTAAGACCTGTTTTAAATTATTTAAGACCTGGAAAACAATGCGTAAAAGTGAATTTAAGACATTTTAGGCCTAACATTTTAATTTTGAAATTTTAGATTTTTATTTTTTTTTGTTAAGACTTTTTAAGACCCTGTGGAAACCCTGCATGTAAGTCATGCAAATCAAAGAACATCGTCAGCACAAGGCGAGTAAGACGGCGTACCTGAAGGCCTTGTAGACGGGCCTGTACCAGCAGACGAAGGACACTGGGGTGAAGAGGATGAACCAGAGGATGGACAGACCGAAGTCGACGCCGTACTGAGAGTCTGCAGTGAAGTAAGCCAGGCAGGCCAGCACGTTGAGGAAGAGGGTAGCACTGTGGACTGGGGAGACACACAGGAAACCAATGAGTTGGATTGGTTCTTATCAAAGACATCTAAAGACACACAAGCACCACTCTGCATTTAAATAGCTAAAAAATAGAGTTGTGTGTATTTTTCTAGTTCGTCTTTGGTTCCCCTATAGGAACATTTAATAGGTGTGAGTGATGCTTTCAGTAAAACCTTAATCAAGTTGACAGTTGACTGCACTCTGAATGCTGGATTTTAAAAAGGAGTGCAACGGAAGTGAATCAATGTACGTTCCACAAAAAGCTCTGAGGCATATTCTGAGAAAACCCCAATCCTAAAGTTTTTAAAAATGTCATCATATCTTTCTATAAATCGGAATATCTCTGCGTCCCCACACATGTACAGCAGCGGGGGCGGGAGTTGCTGAATCCCTATGTGGCTCATTGATTGCGGTTCTTGCCAAAAACTCATTGCTGTCGACCCTACATGCAAATGATGAAAATAGGGGACATGCTGACTCTCTAGATGAGCCACAGCTGAGCCGCGACTGATTGAGCCGCGCTGCAACATGCGTTTACAGGTTGGGCATCTCCAGCACTTTGTGTTGTCGCGCACATTTCTCCGGCCGTTCGCTTTCCTTATGCCATAAAAAAAAAAAAAACGCCTTTGACGGCACCGTGCAAGTTCTGCTTTCAAATGTTTAGTTAAGAAAAAGAGAGGCATTATCAGTCAGCACAATGTACTTCAAGGTGGAGATTTTCAACTGTAATATGATGCTGGATAGTTTAATACATCATATTTTAATTGTGATATTTTGTGAATAGAATCTGAATGTGCAACATTCTCTGTGAATGTATGTTTTCCTCTGAAACACAAGTACATAGTTAGTCAGTAGTATAGGCCTACAGTTGTACATTACGTGCTTTGGGGGCCTTCTGTAAGTTATTTCGGAGTACAATGGTTCTGGAGAAAGCTGCAAGCAGCAATACAGGAGGCCAAGCACTGCACTAGGAAAAAACAACCACCAAAAAGCAACTACAGTATGCTTATGATTCATGTATTTGTGATACATTATTAACTATTTTACGTAATTCAACAAACCCAGGGTTCTCAGATGGCCTCTTAATTTATTAATATCGTATATAAAACTAGGATTATTATGTTGTAAATCATGATGTCAAGATGCTGACATTTGCCAGTCCTTCAGTGTGCAGGTAGACCTTGGTTACTACACACATTCGTTTAAAAAAAAAAACATACTATCTTATGGATCAATGGCTCTTTTATATTCAAAAACAACAGGTATGAAGCAAATACTGTATTCAGGGGTACATACACATCCAGAGGTAGTACATTCTCTTGCAGATCCTGCGGTACTCGTCAGGGATTTCCCCCTCGAAGTCCTGATAGAAGCAGGGCCTCACAGGGAAGAATTTGGGAAGAGGTGGCCAGTTGTTCTCTTTATCTGATAGACCAAAAAAATTAAATAATCACAGCTGGATTAAAAGGAACACGGCGACTTATTGGGACTTTAGCTTATTCACCGTATCCCCCAGAGTTAGAGAAGTCCATACATACCCTTCTCATCTTCGCACCCACTGCTAGCCTAGCTTAGCACAGATCCTTCTCTCAATAAGTGGCAAAATAACGCCAACATTTTCCCATTTACATGTTGTGATTAGTATAGTCACAGCGTGTACAAATAACAAGGTCATGAGAGACAGCCATCTTCTTTTAAGATGATTTTTTTCCCCTTTATTATGAAGTGACAGTAGATAAACATGAAAGGGGGAGAGAGATGGTGGATGACACGCAGCAAAGGGCAGCAGGTCGGATTCGAACCCGCGCCGCTGCAGGACTCAGCCAACATGGGGCGAACGCTCTTACTGGGTGAGCTAGAGGCCGCCCCAGACACAGCCATCTTCTAACCGTCTACAAACTGGGAACTATATTCTCAGAAGGCGAAGCACTGCTACTTGGGCGGAGTGATTAATGCAACACCTGAAAAGCACCGTTGCACTCAGGTGCTGCGAGCAAATCCCTCCGCCCAAGTGGCAGACAGAGTTATGACACGCACGGAGATGAGAAGGGTATGTATGGACTTATCTAACTCTGGGGGATGCGCTGAATAAGCTCAAGTCCCAATAAGTCGGCGTGTTCCTTTAAACCTGTGAGTAGTGTCAATTCTTCTTGTCCGTATGTACAACACGAGTTTACACGCAGCTTCTAAAACAACTACTTACCGCCAGTGTTGGGCGCTCTGCCTCCGGTCCTGTTCTGGAGCTCCTGCTCCTTCCGCTCCAGTTCAGCTGCTTTCCTCTCCAGCTCCTCCTGCTGTTTGAGCAGGTTAGCCTGGCCAGCTGCTATATTTGCCTGCTGGGTGATACAATACTACTATTGTCACTGCATCACTCCCTGCTGCAATCTTCCTCCAATCGATTCCTTATTCACACTACTGGCAGCAGTACATCCACCCCACAGCTAATTTAGCTGTGTAAGACGCCAGCTCCCGAGACCAAATCACTACTATAGCCCGACTATGGATACTAAAATCAGGCGATACAATCACCTAATTTTAGCTCAACAGATATATTGGTATTGGCAAATACGGCAGCAGAGAAGTGACAAAATGCTCCATCAAAAAGTCAAACTGGCAAGATGGGTTTTGAACTGTAAAATGTGTAAAATATACAGAATTGGTCCCAATTCTTCTGTAACAAATCTAATGTATACGTTACTGTACTCAAGTAGATTTTTCAGATATTTTTTACTTTACTATTTATTTCTGTGCCGACTTTGTACTTTTACTCCTTATATTTTCAAATACGAATATTGCTACCTTCTACTAATCCTTTTTCCATGTCCACTGAAGTTTCTCAGCTTGCACTCTAGTAACATTTGTGTGCTCCAGGTAGCTTTGCATAAAAAAATGGTTGTCATTCGCAAGGCTGCTTTTACTTTTATACTTCAAGTACATTTCCAAGCCTGTACTTTGTTACTTTTACTTGAGCAAAGAAGTTAAATCAGTTCTTCTACTTTTACCAGAGTATTTTTTAACACAAGTATCTGTACTTCTACCTGAGTACGGGAAGTGAGTACTTTTGCCAACTCTGGTGAAATGCAACAAAGTACATTTACTCAAGAAGTGTACTTAAATTTTGACATGTTTGTACTTTACTTGAGTATTTCCATTTTATTTTTATTATAAATTCACTATATATATATTTAACACTTGTGTTTTTTACATAAAACCTATCATATGCTTATATGATACGATGCAGTACTACACTATTTATTTTCCCAGTAAGTATAAAAAAATATCTAAAATTGGTTCCACATAAACATTAAAATGCTCTTACACATATTCATTAGGGATATAAATAGAATATAGTAGTCTATAATAATATTATATTATAATGTAGCACTGTGAAAAGAGCCAATCTGCATAATGAGTACTTTTACTTTTGATTTCAGGACTTTTTGAGTATTTCAGACTATGGTATTACTATTTTTACATAAGGATCTGAGTATTTCTTCCCCCACTTAATTTATATTATGTGTTCATGTGAAAAAGAAACCTATAACAGCCGTTGTGTTCTCTCAATAATAGATATCAGCCTCACAAATTCATCATAAATCAGGGCTCTACTCCGCAATTATTAATTAGTATTAGCGTATTATTATTGACCTTATCTATTGTTTTAGACATTCAAAGCCACCCGGTTAGTTCACCTCAGCTGACCTATAAAATGGCCGAATTGGGATTTCACACCAGCTTATTTCATTTCCTTTCTTTGTAAAGTGTGTGTTTCTGACTTACTTGTGAACTCTGCTCCACAGAAGTCGGTAGGATGGCGGGTTGAGAGGTGGCAGCAGAGATGGGGATGGTCGTGCCGGAGTGGGTTCCCTGTAAAACGAGTGAAGCAATATTGCTTTTTAAATAACTAAATCCCCTCTGAATTATGAATCAACTATACAGTAGTTAAAAAAAAAAAAAAAAAAATAATAATAATAATAATAATAATAATAATAATAATAATAATAAGGAGCAAACCATTTCAGTTGCAGAGAATGGGTTGAACTCCCCAACGTTTTTAGGGGCTCCGCTGGTGGCTTGAGTGATTGAGGCATCCTGAAAAAGAGCAGTACTTGGTGTTGTGATGTACTGCTGAGAATCCATCGCCCTTCAGTTATATATATATATATATATATATATATATATATATATATATATATATATATATATATATATATATATACATACATACATACATACACATATATATTATATATACATACATACATATTTTATATATATACACATTTTATATATATATATATATAGAGCCATGTGTGAAGTAAGCAGTGTCCCACAGACAGTGTCCCAACCAGTCCAGGAGTGGCACCTATTCCTCTCACACAACATTAACTATTAACAGACTCAAGGCCTTGGACCCTTGGACCACATCTTTCTCAGATAAAACAAAATTTCTTAAGTTTGAAGAAAGACAATGGTGTTTTTTTCTTTAAGTAAATATGTCACAAAGACAAATGTTAATCTATAACCATATATGTCCTAGACCCATTAGATCTGAAAATAAAAATAAAAACTGGGATGTGAGGTCATTAGACTAAAGAAAATACACCCAATGAAGATGCTATATATATATATATATATATATATATATATATATATATATATATATATATATATATATATATATATTATAGGGCTGCCACCTCTTAGTCAATTAGTTGACTAATCGGTCGTTTTGGTCTTAGTCGACTAAGATTTCTTTAGTCGATTAGTCATTTTTTATGATTATTCATGCTTAATTACTTATTTCCAAGAAACTTCTGAGCACATTTATGGTAAACACAAGATTTAAAGTGGTGCTTTTGCAGGATTAATTGTGGAAAATAACAGATGGTTAATTAACTACATTTATATTGTGCTTTTCTAGTCTTAACCACCTCTCAAAGCGCACAGTCAATTAAATCAACTAATCGATTAGTCGACAAAATCGTATAAGTGTTAGTCGACTAAGAATTTCTTTAGTCGAGGACAGCCCTAATATATTAAGGATCTGGTTTACAAAATCTACCATCAATGGCGTGTTGAAGATGAGTCGCGGTAGATGGCTGAAGATCAGCAGCAGGCACCTGTTTGTGGGTCTGCTTACCTGCGCAGGTGAGTTAACAGCCCGCGTACAGCGTAAATACACCGTTTTACAGACAATCTTTATTAACAGCCCACGACTGGACTAAAATGGGTCACACTTCATAATAGTGACGATTCTTGTCAGGAAACGCTGAGGCCAAACCCAGCAACCAACCAAACTGGTTTTTGTTACAGCATATCTCTTTCAGTCTTCACTTTGCACGAAAACAGCTCCTTGAAAACTTCGCACACAGAGAGGAAAACAACAGTCTCACCTGGAAGGGATTGTCCAATGGGTCCACGAAGGGGTTGCTGTCAAATTCCGACATTGTAGAGAAATAAACTTGTGTGAAATAAACAACACGACAGCTCCCGTCTCCCCGGAGGTGGCGGCGGCGGTTACTCCTGCTGATGGTGCCACTGCTAGTGAAACTGGGCCTCTGCGCATGCGTGGCTCGATAGGTGGCCCACGTCACCAGGAGGCTGTCCGGAAGTAATTTCTAATCAATTAATCCATTTCTTTATTTATTTTTTTAGAAATTATGTCAATTGGTTTCTTGTGACGGTCTGAATTCAGTCCACTCACGTCCATCTTGAAATAAGATTCAGTCTGTTGTGTTAAACGTATAAGAGAGCTTTTTAAAACTTGATTGTGCTGTGGGAATTACGGGTTACATAAACGACAAAACAAACCTGGGTCGCAGGCAGGCTACCTAGGAACATGTGAATTTCATAGGATTGGCGTATCATATTATAGGTGGTTTTATTTATTTGATGCAAATTTAATTTTTTTTTAAATTATTTTGTATCGTTTTCCACTTTAACGCCATGCAGCTATGTCCATGTGGTCGACTTTTAACCAGAGGTGGAAAAAGTACTTAGATCTTCTACTTAACTAAAAGTAGCAATACCACAGTGTAAAAATATCCTGCAAAGTTAAAGTATATTATAATTATTAATACATTAACGTGTACATCACTTTAATGTTGAAGCTGGTAAAGGTGAGGCTTATTTTTGATTACTTTATATACTGCTTGGTAGCTTAACTATGTTAATAATAATTTATTAGTTTATATTACTGATCTAAATCTGCAAAGTAACTAAAGCTTTAAAATAAATGCAGTGGAGTAAAAAGTACAATATAACCCTCTGAAATGTAGTGGACTAGAAGTATAAAGTACCATAAAATGGAAATACTCAAGTACCTCAAAATTGTACTTAAATACTGTACTTGAGGTAATGTACTTTAACATTCCACCACTGCTTTTAGCCTTGTATCTCTGTAAAGTACTTTGTGCCTCTTGCTTGAAAAGTGCTATATATATATATATATATATATATATAAATAAAATATTTACAATAAGACATTTTGACTTCACCACATCTCATCTTCATTATGGCAGTGCAGCATAGAGACTACATTTGGTTGGGTTATAAGTCTTCCAAAGTAAAATAATTTTTTTTCCCACTTTAATTACAGGTGGAGAATTCAAACAGATGTTTTAGTGATCCCCTCTAAGGTTGGCAAGTTGTTATAACACCTTGTCTCATTATATTTCATGATTGTGCCCCTTTTAGCTGTTGCACACTTGACTTTTATTCTGACTGTGAAATTTAAAGGGGATGAAACAAATGGGCTTTGCAAAATGTGAATGAAAACTAAATGAAGAATGTCTGCTCTCTTTAGGCCACACACGCGGTGTGGCGAGTTTCAATAGCCGTAGGAGAAGTTCATAAGGTTTATAATTGCAAAGCCAATATCCGTTTATACCAGAGGTGGAAAATGGGCCACCAACCACAGATGGTCATTTCTGGGACAATAAAAAAGGCACAAGATATGACCACTGGGTCATGCTCTTCTAAATTCAACAGTTAGTGACTTACGAGGACAGAAGCAGCAGAAGCATTTCATTTCATTGAAGGGGACAACAGACCCCTAAAGCAATGACACGGCAGTAACAATAACCTGAAACCCATGGTTATCAAAGATTATGAAATGCAGTAAGACACATCAAAACATGGCCACTGACTGTAATATTTGCTACTAAATTACAGCAAATTATATGTATCTATGATATGTATGCATATTTATCTTTGAGGCAGAAAAGATTCAGAAGACACTTTGGTCTCCTCCTTAAAGTGAGCCTATGGAACTTTTACTTATCAATGGCCTCTGTGGTGACAATTTACAGCATAATGGTAAATGCTGAAATGTAGTGTTAACAGTAGTGCACGTAGAGAAGAGTCAGAAGTCAGAAAAGTATACAACTATTTCTGGTTTGCTAACATTAGCCACTGTAAGCTACTGTAAGTAAGACTGTAGTGTACTGAATCATGAACTCAACCTTTCATCTGTAAGAGAAATAAAATAATGTGTTACAAAAATTGAAGAAGGGCCGATTTCCCTGTCTGTCCCCACACCTACACCCTTGCTAATTGTACTGGTATGTATCATATTGGTTTGTGCCCATGGATCATTGTAACTTACTTATTACATTATTATTAAAAATCCTTCCTTTGGATCAGATATTACTGATTAATTAGTGTTTCTGTGTCTTCTTAACAGAAGACATTTTGACATGTCACAGTAGGAGAAGCACAGGTGTAAATAATAAAATGAATGATGGCTGAATTCCATTTAGCTGCTTCAGTTTCAGGGTCCTGGTTTTGTGCATGCTGGCTCACGGTCATGGTTTACTGGGAATAAAATGAAGCCAACATTAATGTAATTAGTAACATCTATGGTTCTGACATTTCAAAATGTCTGTTGTGAAAAAAAAAAAGCCTATTTTCAAATACAGTATGTACTCACAGTGGACAATTTGTGGAATTTGACATGGCCGTAAAATGACAATAGACAATGTGGAAAAAAATACACTTGAATGACAAAAACAAACATTGTCAATAATAAAGACAGAAGACATACTGATTTTATGTTCTTTCTTGGTTGCTACTGAGCAAACACTTTAGAGACAGGAGGTGGGGATGGTTTTGGGAGTGGGGTGGGTGGGTAACAATAGGTTTCATGAATAGAATGGCATTTGTCCACTATACTGTACATATGAACTGTACTGTACAATTAAAATTGTTGTATGGCTGTTAAGCAGTGAATGCAGGGATTTCATACAAATTCCGTCATTCTTTACAGAGCTGGGATCCCCTTTGGCTTGAATACGCGCCAGCTGACTTGGTCCCTTTGATGGCGGTATTTCCCTTGTAAGGGGGAAAAAAGCAGCACAAACTTAAAACACATGAAGTGGTTTTTCTCTTTCTCTTTCTCTTTCTCTCACACACACACACACACACACACACACACACACACACACACACACACACACACACACACACACACACACACACACACACACACACACACACACACACACACACACACACACACACACACACACACACACACACACACACAAATCATCCACACACCCCAAATCCATCCACTACATCCCCAACATCTCTGTCCAAGATACTCAAAAAAAAAAAAAAAGAAAAATAATAGATAAATATGACTTCAACTACCCAACAGAGGCTGGGGTTCCGGCTTTGTACAGTATTTATACCTGTATATTAAATGCTATAAAGAATTTCTGTGACATTAAAACTTATTAAATAAGGGAAAAAATAAATTTGTAGTAACAGAGCAACCACTGCTTACACTGATTGTTATGAACTGTAAACTCATAAAGCAGCTAATAATTGTGAGCTTTAAGTTCACTGTAACATCCGTGACGCTTGACGTTGCCTGATTTCTTCTCATTTACTGTCGTACACTGCTTCAGCTTTCCAGCTCCATAACATTCCCTGATGCTGTGTGGTCTTTTGCACATTCCAACATTCCCTTTTCTCTGTCCTCCTGCTCAGTGCGTCTCCTCTTGGCGCTGAGTAAAGAGCTGTCCGAGGCACTGTGAGAGCATGGGTGGCAGTTTAGTCCACAGAAAAGGAGCCTTTCCACCGATTCCTGTCCCTCTGCCGAACATCTCCCCCCTCTGGAGGTGGAAACACTGTACACGGCACTTTGGGACACTTTTTTGCAGACTTCAAGAAAGAAAGGCAAAGCAAGAGTGCTTTAAGGAGTGGAGATACGTCGCCATTGCGTTACCTCCAATTGAGAACATATACACCTGCTAGGGAGTTAGATAGGGAGTGATTTGGTGGCGCAGTGTTCTTCATACCATGAATTCATTACTGCCATACAATACCAGCTGCTGTGGTATGTCTGGAGGGTCCCTGCCTTGGCGACTGCCTTCTCTGGAGTGCCTCAGAGTTGAATGCTTGGCCCCTTTAAGTTTCTGTTTGCCCTTCTCCGGATTGAAGGTGCCTCGGCTGGTAAACTGGGGCCTTTCGTCATACGCGCCTTCCTGATCTCCTGTAGGGCTATTGTCTATGCTGTCTGAACAGGAGGCTTGAGATGCATTAAGAGCCTGGGCCTGGGCCTGGGCCTGTGCCTGGGCTGGACCTGAGCCCAAGGTGGGAGACTTGGAGTGGAAACGAAAGCGCCGGGTGGTGGCAGAGGAGGAAGAGGATGATGGCTGGAAGTGTGATGAGGAAGAGTAGGAGGAAACACTGGAGCAAGAGTCCACAGAGTCCAGGGAGTCAGGCTGCCGGCGGAGAGTGTGCCGTCGGGGGCTCGTCATGTCAGATCTCCGAGGCCACGGGGAAGTCAAGACTGGACCTCTCTCTGCAATGAAAGGCAAAGACAAGGCAAGTTTATTTTTAATCTTTTCTCTCCAATTATACATGAAAAATAGCAAACTAAAAAGGTGAGTTGTGGTTTCCTACATTTCCCTGACATACCAGAGACGTCAGAAATTGTTCCCTCAATGTCCACATTAAGGTTTTCAGAGCTGTCAGCTGTACCGATAGAGGCCTCCGACTCCAGGGTTTCGTCATCTGATGCTCGTGGCTCCAGAGCCAGTATTTCAAAAGTCAACTCCTCTCTGCAGAGGCAAACAATATTTAGATTACCAAATGAGCTGAACACACATGATAAGACACAGCTAACAGTTATAATAAATGCAAATTGGACATGTTACTTTTGTAAATTCACTTACCAATTATTGTTATACATATTATTGTTATTTACACATAACATTTTCAGAACATCTTAAGTGCAGTGACAGTGTTTACTTCTCTTTCTGCAGGCTTTCAATTTGCTCTGTCAGCACTCTCTCCTCCTGCTGCATGGCTGCATGCTGATGCTCTGAGACTTGAGCAAACAAGTCCTCTCCCTCTTCACCACCACTCTCTTCTATCACGGGGTGAGCCACAGATGGCAGCCGGGGACTTACTGGAGGCGACGGTGTGTGGTAGCTTAGTCGCTGTACATGGCCTTTTCCCTGGGAAACACAAAAGGGCCGATGTTGTCTTCTCACTAATGTGAATATTACATTTGTGCTACATTAAAAAAGCAGCTGACGAGCACTAAATGATGCCGCCATATACAGTACATTTCACCACTTTTAGCAAGCAGCTACTCACTCACACATGAAATGACTAGCCAAGTTTGAAAACAGCACAGCAGCACTAAAAAGGTAGATACACCACGATACACAAACTTTACCTTTTTAGCTGCGTTTGTCTGTTTAGAGCGACAGTGAGAAGCAAAAGAGAAGAGGGATCAGTAATGCCAAAACGTCATAAAGGTCAGTTATAATGTGCAGTATCAAGGTCTGTCAATTCTAGCAACTCATTTGCTGCCTTTATAGCTGAGTGGCGTCTTCGGGTTGCAACGCGTTGGTCATTTTAAATATTGCCATGTGAAATAAAGGCAATTTAACTGTGCACAGACTTTTAGACTTGTTTTTAAAGAAGACTTGCATTTTATATTTTCTGAGACCATATTCCACTCATGCAATGAGCTGTTCACAAGATGGAATAAGCACCATTTCCAATTTCTTATTTTAGATTTCTTATAAGAGTGTGACACTGATGTAAGCTCTTGAGGCAGTATTTGCAAAAAATTGATTTTAAGTCATAGAATATGCTGAAAATGTTCATTTTGTATGCTCCACACTACACATAGCATAATGTAAATCTAATTAGAAGCAAATGCATGATTGCAGTATATCCTGACTTTCATCCTCAAGAGACCGTTACAGAACACAGAAGCAGAGACAAAGTGAAGTGATGAGTCATGCTTTAGGGATGGAGAAGACAAATGTTGATATTTGAAGAGATGAGACTATGCAGTGATTGGTACCACAACAGCATCACCACTGGATGATAATTTGGGCATGTAATCCACGGTGTGTGTATACATACCATAGTGCGCGCTATGCTCATAAATCTAACAGCTATTAGTACGGGTTTCTGGGTAAAGGAAAGGACAGGTTAGGGAGGAGTATCTGGAGAGGAGAAAAAACAGCTCACAAAAAGGAGGAAATCAGGGAAGGTACAGCACTGAGTTTTTAGGGTGGCTCAGTCAGGTAGATGTAGCAATGAGTCACTGCAAACACGTGATTCATCTGATAACGGTGGGGTTAGGTGTATTCGTCATATTATCCGATCTTACCATCGACCGTCGAATGAGGGTCAGTCTGCACTTGGCCTTATTCTCAGCAAACTCCAGGCTACTGATGTCCTTTAGTCGAACTTTGTACTTATTCATCTGTTCACAAATGATAAGTTCTACACACCTACGGAGGGACACAAAACCATTTCAGAAGGACTGGAAATGCATTGCACAGCAAAATGACGAGTTAATTAACAAACAAACCCTTTTCTTTACAGTCTTATTTATACAGTACAGTATGAGTGTCATGTGTTCCCTTAGGCCAGCGGTTCTCACATTTTTGGAAACAGAAAACAAATCCCATAATCTTTCTCAACCACTATTGAGGAAATCTGCAGCAAAGAAAGCCAGATTAACCATACTTCTATTGAAATAATATTATCATGGTCAGGGCTGAGACACAAAATCAGCTCTGAATAGAGTTTTGTTAATTGTTTCCATACCTATCTTAATTTAAGATCTACTCCCGCCCCAACCTTTGTGAACCACTGCCTTTAGCAAAAGCGGAGAATTTATTCAGACGTGAAGTGCATTCTTACGCTGTTGTCTTGCCAATGTCCTGGACACTCTGCATTGGATCGATGGTGTCAGGACAGCGCAGGATACAGGGAGCAAAAACTATAGCCAAGGCGTTAGCTGACATACGGTTTGTATCCTCTTGCAAGGCGACCCTAAAGCATGAATTCAGTATTAGAACAGTTCATCAGGAAGGATATAAAGCAGTTCATGTATTAACCCTACTCTAAGATTACCATAGGATCAGATTTGTACCTGACAAGATGAAATACGAGACGCTCCAGAGTGTTTAGGTGAGTTCTGCTCAGCTGGTCAATAACGGAATACACGCCTCTGATCGCATCCTTCTTATCCTGCAAAGCTGAGGAGACATTTCCACAAGACACATGACCATTTACTGTTACAGCAAACAAGCATCTCTTCTCCTCTAAACAATAATACATTGTTATTGTGGACGGAATGCTTGATGATGATTGCTTACCCATGTGTCGTATAAACTCTTCATACAGCTCAAATGTCATCAGAGGATTAGGCAGGTCTCTAAGCCACTGCTTGAAAACGCTAGCGATGACGTGGATGTTGTAGTCGTCCAGATTCATGCTGTCGGCGTCTGTGTGTCAACGAGGAGAATGCAGACAAACCAAACCAACACTTAGTAATCACATGTATTCCTATCCCACCCGGGTTCCGCAGCTTTAAAAGCCAGCTGGCATCGTTCACCTGTGTCGAGTCCCTGCTTGAGTTCCTTAATTTTGTTGGTCGAGCCAGATTTTCTGTATATTCCTTCGGTGTAGAGGCCGTGCATCTCGATGTAGTTGATAAGCTTCTCCACTACAAGAGGCACCGTCCTCTCGTCATTAGTCAGACGGGAAACTTCCACTCCGAACTGTCTGGAGGAAAGCTCTGGATCAAACTGTTCACACACACACACAAACGCAGAATACTCTGTTAAACGCATAGAAATGTTGTATATATATACACACACATGCACACAGCCACAAACGCTAATATTTCAAAAATGATTCCAGGAATTGGTAATGTTCCAAAAAATATATATATTCTCAGCCCCATAGTCTTTGAAAGAACTAACACTGGCAGTTTATTAGGTGGCAGAAATAAAACTAGCTGCTGTAAATAAACCAACAGCAAAACAATTAGTGTCATGGGACATTGCTGTGCGGGTGCGCACAATATGGCCGACTCACCTTCTTGCTGCATTTGGTGGTCATCTTCTGGCAACACTTTCTGTGGCAGGCGTATCGGCACACTGGATAAACACAACCAGAGAAATCAAACAGGTCATTTCCACTGTCCACGGAAAGGCAGTGCCTCCTCATTATTCAGCAAAAGTTAGGAGAAAAAGAAAAGAAAAAAACGTTATCGCTTCAGGAACCAAAGCAGCATTGGCTGGCGTCAGGAAAACATCCTGCGGGAATAAAGGACAAACTGTGTGGGGAAATCTCTGGAGGGACACAGCCAAGACCCCATGAGTCCAGTTGAAAACAATCTGATTAGGGCTGAACAGGGAGAGAGGGCGGGGTTCTCTCCCTGAGGCTAGCCTCAACACAGCTCTGCCACAGACATGGTGGGTGTGTGGGTGTGTGTGTGTGTGTGTGTGTGTGTGTGTGTGTGTCATACATTTTAAGGACATGTCAATTATTTGAACTTTCCACCAACAAGACCTTGTTTGGTGAATTTCGCAGAATACAAGTAACTCGGAGATTAAGTTATGTTAATGTCAAGTAGAGAAATCGTAGAGTAAATCCCGTCACAGGGTTTTCCCCTCTGTATGTGAGATATTGATGCATGTGCAAACACAAACACATATTGCAATTTCAACATCACACATATTTTACCGCTGCAACTAACGATGATTGTTATCATTTAATGTGTTTTACATAAATCGGAGAAAAGCAGCAAATCTTCACATTGGAGAAACTTGAACCAGCAAATATTTGATTTCTTTCCTTGATAAATTACTAAAACAATTACTTTAATAAAAGTCCCATATTATGCTCATTTTTAGGTTCATACTTGTTTTTGGATTTCTACTAAAACATGTTTACATGCTTTAACGTGTACAAAAAAAAACATTCTTTTTCTCAAACTGTCTTGTCTTATACCCTGTTTACACGTACATGGTTATTTTGAAAAACTGAGACATTTCCCTTCGTTTGTGCCCTTCATTTACACGCAAATGGAGAATTTGCTTCTGAAAAACGATTCTTTCAAAAACTCCGGCCAGAGTGGAGATTTTGGAAAACTTTGTTTGCACGTTTGCATGTAAACTTAGACAAACGAAGGTTTAGGCAGCTGAGAGGCTTGAGCTTCTCATTACACTGCCACCTACAGGTTTGGCATGCTCTTGACGGCATATATACACGGGAACGTGTAAACAAACACTTTTCTGAAAACTGACAGCTGTGCACGATGTTATTTTTGAAAACGGAGAGGTTGAAATGTCCGTTTATGAAAGTAGCCGACCACGTGTAAACGTAGCATGAATATACCTGTATTCACTGTGTGTCTAAAACGTTTGTTTTAGCACCTGTCTCTTTAAGCCCCCCTCACGAAAAAACGCCCAGTGTGCTCCGATTGGTCAGAGTTACGGTCTGAATACGGGCTGTGTGCATTTCTCTGTGGACTAAACGTTTTGAAACTTTCACAGTATTTATATAGGTAGCCTTATATACCTCGACCTGCTTTATAATAAAAAAAGACATGGAAATCTCACTCACAATATGGGACCTTTTAAATGGTGGTGGTATTAATTTGCTGTCAATTTTATTTATTTTTGTATTTTTATTTTTGTATTTAACCTTTATTTATCCAGGTAAGTCGATTGAGAAAAAATTCTCATTTGCAACGACGACGTGTCACATTCACACAGTTACACATTCATACCTGGAAGCTGCCCAGCACAACCACAGTCTGATCTGCTGGCCACTGAGCAGCTCCACTGGAGTGGTTGGGGTTAAGGGCCTTGCTCAAGGGCACCGCAGTAGTGGTAATGATGAGATGATGATGAGGGAGGGACAAGCGCTGCTCTTTCACTTTCCCCACCCAGACTTTACCTGCCGGTCTGGGGATTGAACCGACAACCTGCCGGTCACAAGCTCGCTTCTTTAACCTTTAGGCCACCACTGCTCATGCACGGGGCCGCGTAACTGTTACGCTGAATTATTGATTAATTAGTTCAGCACTTAACACATTTTAATTCTTCTATCTTCCAAGCCATCCATGGTCTCCAAAACAGATTTAATTAAAAAAAAGAAGTTTATAACCTTTTACAGATATTATTTTGTATGAAATTTATGAATTCTCAAGGTGTCCTGAGTCCCTGATGTGATATTTTGCATGCGCACTCACATTTGCACACGCAGGCGCGGTCCATCATCCAGATGAGTGATGAGCAGTATTCACAGTATGTGGGGATGCTGTACTGGGTGGACTTGAAGATGTGGCCGTTATGCTCCTCCACCTGCAGAGAGCAGCAGAGCACAGGTTCATTTGGAGTTCACTTGCATATTATCCTTCACACGAATATGTGCAATTTCTTTCTTTATTTATAGCCTTTTCTATTCTGGTTGATGGTGTATTTATATCTTGTTATTCCAAAGAGCACACAGGGGTGTAAAGGGCTGGCTGTTAGAGCAAAGTGTTCTTTTGTTATGATCAAGTAGTAATGATGAGAATGAGAGCAACTTACAATGTCTGTGTCCTTTTTCCTCCGTTTTTTGCGTTCAGGTTTAGGTGCCTGCTGTAGGACAAAAAGACAAAACAGTAAAACATATCTTTTAGTATTTAATAAGTTATGTCACTGTATATGCAAGCATAATTAACAAATATTAACACAATGTACGCCATAAATAAAATCCCTAGAAACTAACAACCCAGAAGGCTTTTAGACACTATTATACACCACACGTAGGGCTGGGCAATATATCGATATTATATCGATATCGTGATATGAGACTAGATATCGTCTTAGATTTGGGATATCGTAATATGTGTTATATAAGTGTTATCTTTTCTTGGTTTTAAAGGCTACATTACAGTAAAGTGATGATTTTCTGAACTTACCAGACTGTTCTCGTTGTTCTATTATTTGCCTTTTCCCCACTTAGACATTATGTCTACATTACTGATGATTATTTATCTAAAATCTAAGTGTGAAGATATTTTGTTAAAGCACCAATTGTCAACCCTAGAATATCGCCGCAATATCGATATTGAGGTATTTGGTCAAGAATATGGTGATATCTGACTTTCTCCATATCGCCCAGCCCTAACCACACAACATTTAAATTTCATGAAGATACTTCAAAAAACCTTCAAACTTTCTTATTGGACCCACAGCAATTAACACAAATATATGTCCCCAAAACAGAATACATTCAAAAGGAGCATAAAATGTCTACAGACATCTTCCAAAATCCTATTTTCCAGGAGGCTGTTGCGTGTCTTTACCTTGCTGAGTGTGCTGTCCAGAGGTTTGTACTCAGTCATGAACTCATCCAGGAAAACTTTAAAGGTGTTGACCCACACTGTGACAGGAGACTCTCTCCAGTCCCTCTGTTCCTGCCGCATGGTCTTCTCCAAGATTTGCTCAAACAGAGCGTAGAGGTCTTTGTAGCGGATGCTCTTACCGTCGTCCATCTGCGGAGGAAGACATCGGGGGTCACAGGAAGAGCACAGTATTTATCTACTGGAAATAATATTCCGGTATAAAAGGATCTAGTCCTTTATCTGCCCTCATGTAAAAAAGTATAAAATCATTTTAAATGATCATGTAAACAGTGTTGACAGCACTTACCGCAAGTGCTGTGGAGTAAGAGTTGAAGATGTTCAGACGGAATTCCTTCAAGGCCTTTTTAAACACGACGTCCACCATGGTGTCCTTCTTACTGTCCTCCGTGTCCAAGTCGTTGATCTAAAATATGACACCACAGTCTTAGCATGAACGTGGACTGCCTGTAGCTCTAAAAAGATTGGTAAGAGTGTGAGGAAAAGTCCACACTCACCCTACAGTCACACTAGCTACAAGAGAAGGAGACAAAGCGACAGGCTACCATTCATTTTCAACGGGAGTGGACGTTTGCCAGCGACAAGCAACGAGCTGGCCGCTGCCACGAGCAAGGTGGGGCCAAAATAGACAAGAAGTCTATTTTATGCAAATGCTGAGTGATGCGACAAAGCGACTGCCAATTGGAGTGAAGGCAGCGTGAGGGCAGCCAGCGTGACGTAGGTCAGTGGCTCTAGTCGAAGAAAATAATTCAAGATGGCGGAAAACTCTTCAGGACATCGCATTTCTGTATATATCTGATATGTTTGGCATTTTATCTCATATATTTTGTTACATTCATCGAGAAATAAATACTTTTAAATCCAAATACATTGTTCTTGTGACTTATCAATACCGCTGAAGTAACTTTTAAGACGTGCTTGAAGGTAGCACCAGAGAATTGCTGTTTACTGTTGCCAAGCAACCAGGGGTAGGCTAGGCACGGCCAGGAGTGCCCACAAGCGAGTGCATGTCGCTAATGTGACTGTAGGGTCAGGCTAAAAAGCTGTGTTGTGTTCTTCGGTAGTTACTCTCCTCGTGAGGAATTTTAGACGCAGAAGTACACGCGAATGCCGTGCAATCCTCTTTACCCGTACGTATCAAGAGAATAAAAGAGGACATGTTTGTCTGTACCTTCTTCATGAGGAAGTCGTTCATGCTCCTGTAGTCGTTGGTGCAGGTGAGGATCTGCAGCGCGTCGTTCTGCCACTGAGCGGGTTCCAGAGCCACGTTGCTGATCTTAACGCTGCGCCGTCGCTTCACCTTGGGAGATGGCTCCTTGTTCTCCTTCAAGTCTCGGAACCCTCGATCCAACATCAGCTCAGGACTGCAGGGGGGCGACATGTTCTCCTGGCCTGCTGTGAAAGAGGACTCCAGTCAGTGACACTTCAGTGGGAACTGACTGGCACTGAGTGCAAGTAAGTGAAATGAACTCCAGGCTTTTTAAAGATTAAAAAAAAAAAAAAAGGAGCCAATGTGAGAGTCCTATGTATTTGCTTTTGGATAACGCACCGTCTCCCAGCAATGGCCCAGTGTCTCCATAGTCTCCATCCATGGAATCAGCCCCACAGATCAGCTTTTCTCTGGACGTCTTCTTATCCCCATACTTTGTCTTGCCCCAGAAACGCATCTTACGGACCCTGGACACAATTAAAACAAAATTGATAAACATTTTCTCAACATTAAAATAGCTTTAACTTTAAAGCTACATTGTGTAAGAATTTCTCCCATCTAGCGGTGAAATTGTATATGACAACCAACTAAATATTACTTTCTAGCCCTTCCTCCTACGGTGGCCGAACCCGAAATTAGCTCTCTCCATCGTTTACACGTAGCTGTTCTTAGTCGCCCCAATATTAACTTTGGTCTTGTTGCTTTGCCTGTGGCGTTGGCGTTTTAATTCTCTTTTTCGCTTCCATGGCGAGTAATCTCCCCCTGGCATTTGTCACGGTGCCAATAGGTGTAAGAGGGCGAAATGCGGAGGTATGTCCCTCTTTGGTTAATGTATTTTAAAGATGGAGGCGCTACATGGCTGCCGTCATTCGAGCAACTCGTTCGTCTGGATTCTGAATGATTCTGAATGTCAGATTCTATGCTTACGAGAATACTTTGATTAGTTGGTGGAAGTAATTACACATTGAATGAGCACATATTTGTGAAAGAACAAAAGTTTTTTTTTTGCTAAGAATTAACTCAAAAAACTACACGATGTAGGTTCAACTTTTAACTTAACTATTAATATTAAGGCCGAGACATAAAGACAAAGTTGCAGAACAAACCTTCCATCTTGCGAGTTCTTGCGCATGGAGTCCACTTTGACCAAATCTCCTGACGACATGGCTTTGTGAATCTTCTTTTGCTCCTCAGAGCTTGCAGGCTGGAACAACATTAAGTCGGATTAGGATTGGCCAAAACCCAAGTAAAGCCTCTCTTTTTTGTGAATGCACACGCACAGCACATGAGTAGATCATGATCTAAGGACAAGTTCAAGCCAGCCAGTAGATGGCAGCATCACACAACTGGTGCTGCACCAGCTACATTTACCAGAGCTTCTAGGTATCATCAGTAAAAGAGTTAATGCTGTTTATAGTTATCATCATATTACAAAGCAATAACACAACAAATAATTCTTTTGAAATATATGACACAACATATGACAGAAGGAACAAATCAGTTTTCCCAGGAAAAGAACCGTTAACAGGCACGAGGAGTTTGTTAAGTGATGAAGAAAGTCAAGAGTGAATGATGACCCTTTTTCAAGGATTCCCAAGGTTCGACTCGTGACTAGTGCTAAGTGCTGAGAGAGGAAACGTAACCAAGTGACATGCAAATATTGTTAATAACCAGAAAGAATAAATCAAGGAAAAAAAGTCAGTGTTACAGCTGTGAGAGACAGAGAAGCCATATCATGTTAGAAAAGCTTAAAATGTGTACCACTCCTACGGAAAGTTAGTGTACAGGTTTAGAAAGTTTGTTGAAGTTCCGTTTTTAGTGCAGATCTATGCTCTCTCTGCTGAGGGGGTTAGAAAATGTCAAAGAGAAGCCACACTTTAAAAAAAAAAAAAAAAAAAAAAAAAAAAAAAAAACGTATATAGAGGGCCACTGTTGGCTTGGATGGCGCCTGTTACCATGTCTGAGTCACTGAAACAGGACTTTCTTAAGCCCGCGTCCGTGGAGCTCTGTTTGGAGAGGGGTAGAGTGTAATGACGGGGGTTGACGGGGCTGTCGCCATCATAGTCATCCTCGTCTGAATCGCCCCCAACTGAGAGGGAGGGGGCGCGGGTGAGGAAGTCGGAGCGGGTCCGTGCCATTCTGGCTTTCTTTTTTTGGCCCGCTCTGCCAACCTGGAGTTTCATCACAAGTGATAACAGCATGTTTAAAAAGGTGCCTTTATTATCTGCAGAAGAGCTTCAGTGCATTTCATTTCATGTAGGTCAGCTGTGTCGTTTTTAGTGCAAGACCGGGAGCTGCCAAGATCCATTAATTTACTCACAACATAAAAAGACACTCCTGCAAACTTGCAAACACATGCTATGTCTATTTTCTAAAAAAAAATAAAAAAATACATCCCACACCTTTGCTCCTTTAGAGGGCTTGGAGACTGGTGATGGTCCTTCTCTGGGAATGGCTGCAGGGGTTTCTTTAGTGACGGCATCACTGTCAAACCTGGTGGACAAATAGAGGATACAGAGCCAAACAACATGTTAATAAATGAAAAGTTAATTGGTCTAGCAAAAATGTCATTGAAAAATCACACTAAAGCCACTATGTGAAGAAAGTGTATGTGGTTATTGCAGCTTTCAAATGTGTCTGATAGTATCATTTTTTTGTTCTCCAGAAAAATGAGCCAATCCCGATGAAAACCGGTGGCACCTACAGTATGTGTCACATTTAGCTCATTCATCGGTGTCCCTGCTTCTAATCCATATAGTGTGGCAGCATCCGCATATGGTGATACTGCCACTGATGGGGATCAAAGTCAGAAATGTTCAAATTCTTCACTTCCTACTCGTACTACGTAAACAATTCATGTTACCAATAATCATTTTAGTTAGTTATTTTATTTGACATGGTCACTTGATTTATTGATCCTTTGAGTGTAAACTTAGTTAGGCGTACTTTTATTAATTCATGTATTTGCTTGTTTATCGTAGCCCTGCTTGTCTTTGGGATTTATTCTCTTGGGCGTTTGTATTTTTATTCACAGTTATGCATTATTATTCCTACAACAATTTGTTCACATGTCAAAACAGTTATTTAGATATATTTACCATATTTTTTTATATATTTCTTCATATTCCTATTGTATTTCCATTGTATTTATCAATCAACCAATCAACATTTCTTTATATAGCACTTTACAGCAACCAGCAGGTAGCTAAAGTGCTTTACATCTGGAACAAAGAATAATGTTTATTCTTTATTTTCTCTTACTATGTTTATTGTTGCTAATTCCATGTATATGTAAAAACCTACTTGGCAATAAACTAGATTTTGATTGGAAAAAAAAATTAAAATAAACTAGATAACAAAAACAGCAATGTATGACTTCATTACTCACTTTGTAAATGTGACTTTGTCGTTTGGCGAGAAGAAGATGTTTGGCTTGTCCGCCGTACTAACTGTGTCGTCTTGAGTACTTGGCGGCTTCTTGGTCGCTGTTCTGGATCTGGTTCCTCCTCCTCCTCCTCCATCTTTAGACTCCAGCGTGAGTTTGGGTGCCCAGCCCTCAGCAACAGGCCTCCTCTCCTTGCGTCTTTCTCTGGGAACAGAAGCAGGTGGAGGAGGCAGCTGGGGGTGAGGGGCGCTGCCCTGGAGGTCTACCCCCGGCGGAGAGTGCACTGACGGGCCGGTGGAGACGGACTGCGTTCTGGCGTGAGGAACGAGCCCCGCTGTCCTCTCAATTAGCAGGGAACTGGGTCTAAGGGGCTTTCCGGAGGTTGCGGCTCCGCCGACATCTTGTCCCCCCTGCCGACTCTGCTGTATTCTGTGCAGAGCTTCTCCTCTTTGCTTCTCAAACATGTCTCTCTCGTACTGAGCGAAGAAAAGACGCTGGCGCTCCAGCACTTCTTTCTGTTGTCTGATCTGCTCCATCATCTCCTTTTCGTTCTGCTGCCGCTGATTGCGCTGCCTCACCTCTTTCTCCTCGTTCAGTCGCACCAGCTTCTCTAGGACAGCCGGGTCAGCCTGAGGGACAGCGGTAGGAACGGGGACGGGAGCTGGGTCTGGCTTCTCCCCTGTCCGGGACGCCCCGTCTCGAACCTCTACAGGAGGACGGACGATACCACTCAGCTCTTGGCTCAGTGGCGTTTCTTTCTGCATGCTGATGACCACCACCACTGGGCGACGCGATGACTCCCGCCTTTCTTTGAGAGTCTTGGTAACCGTGCTGCTTGTAGAGACGGCTGCCTCCGTGGTTGGTTCGGGCTCTCCGGCGGGACGACGGGGGACGACTGCGCTGCCCTCGCCAGCAGGGACGTAAAAGGTAGGGAGGTAGTTCTCGATTTTGGGCGGATGTGTGGGGGCAGAGGGGGCTGCCGGATCCATTTTGGTCTGGCCCTGGCTGCCAGCATCAGAAACCACTGCCCTGTGTGGTTCAACTGGCTTTGGGCTTGTCGAAACAACCTCCACATGAGGCTCAGGTTCCGGAGCTACAGGGGAGCAGAGGTCCTCGCTGTCGGTCACCTCTTCTACAGCCTTGGGGGGCTCGTCATCCATGCTGAGAAGCTCAAAGCTGCCTTTGGAGCTCTGGCTGTCGGGCGTGCCCTGGGGCGAAGGGAGAGGTGGCGTCGCGGGGGGCACCAGCTCCAGAGACCAGCGGCGTTCCTCGGACGGGGATGAGGGTCCGCCGCCGGTCGCCCGCACCTTGAGAAGCTCCAGGCTGAACTTGGCCTGCTCCAACTCTCTCATCCGCCGGCTCTCTCTCTTGGCCCGAGTGGTTTTCTGGCTGGGCTCGTCCGTAGTTCTGGACCTCTCTCGCACCACCACGGCGGAGGTCTGGATCGAGTCCGGTGCTTCAGTTTGCACTTTAGAGGGACTCTCTCTGGTCCCAGCATGCTCTCTGTCTTCTCCTTCCTCTTGAGCCGCGCCCTCGTGGCTGCTGAGGGTTTGGAGGCTCCTTTCTCGCTGCTCGTAGGAGCGATCCTCCCACGTGCTGAGGTCCAACCCCATGATCCTCTCTGGCGGATCCTCTTCTTCCTCTGGTGAGAGACTCACCTGGCCATTCTGCAGTTGAAGCAGCTTCTCCTGCTGCTCCTTCTTGGCCCTCAGCGTCCGTTCTCGCAGTTTCTTGAAGCTGTCGATCAAGAGGGCATCGTTACAAATTTAGCTCATGTCAAACGACTTCCTGCTCATACGATCAAGATACATTTCAAACTGTTATTCAGAACAAAACCACCTCAACTATTCACCAAAGTTAAAAAGTCTTGCTCTCGGCAGCTCAGCTGATTACAGAGCTGCTTTGGGTTGGACTGCTTGCGTAATGGCATGCTCTTACCAAGCCCGGTCTATAAGCACACTGAACAATGACCAAATACACTACAGGAGCTGTGTGCAAAGATTAATCTGGCTTTTCACCAGCTTGAGCAAAAATTATGCAGTCACTTAGGCTATTTTCAGAGCATTAACCCTTTATAAAAAATGCTAAAATATTTGCTTTTGTTAAACTAAACTCATCTATACTAACAGAAAAAAATCAAACTGGTGCTAGTGCTCAGGATAGGGCTGCATGATATGAGGAGAACATGCGATAATGCTATTACTGGCGCTAAATAAAGAGATATCAAAGTGAACTCAGTTCTGCTGCTTTCAGTATTCTGCTAAAATACAACAAATTGCTTGTTGAATATAAAACAAATGAAAGGAAATAATTTCCAACATTCTTTTATTGAACAAATAGAAAATGGAATTGCATATAAAAGGCACCACTAAAAAAAGAATGACGGATACATTATAAAGTGCAGTTTTCTGCTGATATTTTCTTTAGACTAACAATAAAATCTCTGTCTTTCGCGATATGTTGCAGCCTTTCTGATGTGTTGCGCAAGTTGATATCGCAATGACGATAAAAAATGAAAAAGAAAAGATTTATTGGGCAGCCCTAGCTCAGGATAAGGCGTTTGACAGAATGGCTTACCTCTGCCTGGCGAGGAATCCTCTGCTTATTGCCTGGAGTTGTACCACAGCATGATACAGACGCAAGTAGGCTTCCCTGGCTTGATGGCAGCGCCAGGCCGTCTGAATGAGCAGAGCTGCGGTGCAGCGCCGGTAGAGCCACAACCTCCATGCCCTCTGTAGCACCAGAGCAGCCTCCCTCCACAGCCTGAACTTCTGACGCTCCCTGGAACCTCGCCAGTGTGTCTGCAGACACAGAGCTGCCCTCTCCTGGACGTTAGGGTCATAATCCTCCTCTTCTATGGACTGGTACAAACGCCACCATTTCTGTGAAGAGATGATGATAATGATCTACTGTTTTCACGAAACTACACATTTTTTCTTCTTCATTTTAGTCACAACCTATGTTCATGTTCACTCAGTACAGCAACTCCATTAGAAGAACAAGCATCTTTACTAAAAAGCTAATCTCAATTTTATTTCTTATTTGGCCTTAAAAACAAATTCATTCACAGAGCTAGAGTGGACTGTGAGTGACAAGTTGAACTGAACTGTATTTGAGTTGGACTTTCACACAGACTTCACATTAATCTTAAACGTAATTTCCAGTTTAGGAACTAAAATAAAACCTGATAATATCCTTGATATTAACGGGCACCTTAGGTCCTTTCATGCCAAATGTAGTGCTGCACTGAGGTAGGACTGGGCAGGATGTGTGAAATGAATAGCACTATATTATTACCAATACTTTTCTGATACTGATTTGTATCACAATATTACAAATGTAAGCAAAATCATATGTAATATGAACTGTGTTTCATTCAACATACAAACCGTTTCACCTCAGTGAAGCAAAAACTTAAATAACTAACTTATTTGTTAGTCTTTAATTCAAATCTGCTTGGATTCATTCATTTGCGCAACAGAATTTTGTAAAACTATAACATGATGTGATCATATTATTAATTATAATTCCACTGAAAGTTGATAAGCAATAATACTGAGTCAACGCTCAACAACTCTCAGGAGCATATACCAAAACCAAAACCAATAGAAAGGTGATTTAAATCAAACTAAAGGAAAAGCCTGAAATGAAGCCGATAGAGATGAGAGCACAGATAATGAAAAGCACTGTACTGTACCTGGATGCAGATCGCCGCTTCTCTCATTCTGACAAACTGCTTCCTCTCCAGCCGGACTCTGAATCGCCGCTGCAGCGTGACGATGCGTCGGAGAACTTCAGCGTGGAGTACGGCCTGCAGACGCTGACGCTCAGCCTCCCGCAGAAACACCTGAGAGGAGGGACCATGATGGGAGTCAGCACAGGGTAACACACACACACACACACACACACACACACACACACACACACACACACAAAATGAAGAATGGGGTTATCTGGACACACACACACACAAAGAAATATACACACACACACACTCTTTTAAAAAGCTCAGCTCACGCACAAACCTCAGAGATCCCTGGCTAAATACATGGCCACAAGTATGTCAGGTATGATCCTCTAATTATATAGACAGCATACCAAAGGCATGGACCCCTCCATCATGACTCATTCATACCCACACCAAATATGGGGCACTGTCTTCATTACATCCTTTTTTTTCCCCAGAGGGAGGATGCTTTTTAGTTAATATGAGGTTATCCCCAACACTACCCTTTCCCTTTGTCTACGACTCTATTTATAGTTTGTGAACGGTTTAATAAACTAACTGAGTTTGAGTCATTTCAAACCCCCACATTTTCAAATCAGTTTTGGACTCCCATTTTCCAGATTGCTAAATGCCTCAACATGCAGCAACAGATAGTAAAACCCATAACATACAGTAATGAGCCTAAACATTTTTAACAAGGACTTAACAAAAGAAAAAACACAGTTTTGCTCTCATTTTTTTCTCCACACCATGTCTTATATTTTTAAAATCAGCTTGTTCCAAAACTTACATGAAGCTATATCAAACATTTTTTTATGGCTGCACCAATTCATCACATTTAATATTATCAGATATAACATGAGTTTATATCCAATGAGCTGTCACTCTGCTGTTGTAAGAAACTTTTTAGCCTGGTTGACACCAGACCCTTCTCAGTTGTAACTGAGAGTGGGTCTGGGGAACGTTCATTCGCAGCTCATTTCCAAAAGGGGCGTCACCAACGGACGGCGCTCAAATGCCTCTGGGCGCTATTGGACCTACTTCAACCAATCAGACCAACGACCCGGGTGACGTAGCAGCGACAGCGGCATCAACGGGTTGCTGCGCTTCGATGTTGAATGTAAAGAACAAGCTGCTCGCCGTCACTGCGCTATAGTGTAAAGCCCGCCTCAGCGGTTGTGATTGGTGCCTCGATTTGGAAAAATTGGAAAACGGGCTTGAATGGGCTCTTGGCCAGACGGACTTGCAGAGCAAATCTCAAATTTGCCGGAAGTTCGTCAGGGTTTTCCCAGGCTAGGAAACTTTGGAACACCAATAAAACCTAAACATAACTTCAGATAGCTGAACAACGCTCAACATTAATTTGTAATGACAAACACATTTAGTACATATTTTTTTTGTACAGTAAAGGAGGCTTATTCCGACAGGGATAACGTGCTACATGTATATCAAAAACAGATGTCACGACATGTTTAATTAAAAAAAAAAAAAAAAAAAAAAAAAAAGAACTGCAAAGAGGAAAGGAGAAAGGAGAGGGCGGGGTAAATACCATTGTCTTTCCCACTTGGTAGCCATCTGGTTCGAGGTCCAGCTGGTCCAGACTCCGCTGGATGCCCTCTCTGGTGGCACTGGTGCCCTCTGGGAGCAGCACACAGAAGTGATGGACAAAATCCTATCAGGAAAACAAGGAAAGATGTTAATGAGAAATATCTTACCCTACAGTATCTGTTCTGGATTTTACATTTGTCTCATGGTCACACGGTTTCTGTCCAGTAATGTGTTTAACAAAAGGTTTACTTTCTGCTAAAGCAATCTGGACTGAACACAGGACTAATTGGTTGGGGTTGTGCAACAACTGTGGCCCTGAATTTGACCAGCAGCAGAAACATAAGCAACCACCTGCAGCATCTATTGAACAAAAAAAAAAAAAGGCACATGTGGTTTCAGGTAAAAGTCCATGCTGTCCATATTTGCAGGGGGTTCAAACATCATGGCATAAATATGCTGAACTCCCACTCTTCGAACTGAGGCTCTTTGTCTGAATCCAATACACTCTGGGCTGCAGGGGGTGGATAGGGAAACAGATGCTGTGTTTATACAATTACAATCATGGGGAGTGTTTCAGAGACCCGAGGACAATGGAAAGGCTCTGTTCTGAAGAGTCGGGAAACAGCACAGTCCTCCACAGTGATACCATGCCCAAGATATTCTCATTAGTGCTGACCGCAGCACTAAATGTCTGATGCTCAAATCATCTGAGTGAGCTCATCAAAATAGTTACAGTTTTAGGAGTTAGTCCACACAAATAACTAAATATCTTTTGTCATTTTTATATTAGTTTTCAAATATTAGTGGGAATTTTTACCAGAACCAGTACAACAATGTAAAAAAAAAAAAAGTAAACAAGTAAAAGTCCTACATTCAAAATCCTACTTCAGTAAAGATACCTAGAGTAAAAAATACTCCAAAAAATGTCTTCTATTATATTGTTAATGCTGCTGATGCAACAATGTGTTAGTAGTGTGTTTACTGTTGTAGCTGGTCCAGGTAGAGCTAGTTTTAACTGCTTTTTAAGTATTTTAGTCCAGTGGTTCTCAATATAGGGGTCGGCTCCTTGAAAGGGTCACAAGATAAATCGGAGGGGTGGTGAGATGATTAATGGGAGAGGAAAGAAGAAAAAAAACTTCCATTTTTCCACTTCAATCTTTATTTTTTTTTTTTTAAATATTGTATAATTGTACCTAATTGGGCATCAAACAGATATTAATATGAAACCATCGGAGAAGTTTAGAGGGTAACTGTCTCTTTGTTGTAACTGCTTAAAACTCACAAGACATCCAAAACATGAAACGGACCCCCAACTCGACACTGTTTTTTGGGTAACACTTTACTTGAAGGTAGCTACATAAGAGTGACATGACACTGTCATGAACACATAACACTGTCATGACACAGTCATGACACATGAACCCTAACCCTAACCATAACTTGTCATGACAAAAACCGAATGACACTTACTAAAAGAAGCGTTATGTCATAAACGTTTATGACTTGTTTATAATGTTTATGACACGTTCATGACAGTGTCATGTCACTCTTATGTAGATTCCTTCAAGTAAAGTGTAACCATTTTTTGTAACGGGTCAACAACCAAAACCACTGGTTTAACTTTTAACAAAGCACTGCATTTTATAAGATGATCACATTTTTCACATCATCTTAAAAGAAACTAGTAATTAAAGCTGTTGAATAAATGTTATGGAGGCAAACGTTCAATGCTTCCCTCTGAAATATAGTAAAGTACATTTTAGTAGCATAAAGTGGATATTCTTAAGTAAAGTACATCCATCAATCCTTTACAGGGTTGTTGGGGGAGCTGGAGCCGATCCCAGCTGGCATGGGCGAGTGGCGGGGCAATATTAGTTAAAGGCAAAATATGTGTCAAACCTTTCTGAATTAAGTATTGTGGTGCTGCAGAGACGTCTCGGCCTACAAATCGTATCCAATAGACTAAATCCTCGCAAAAATCTATTTAATTATTATATAAATTTGAATATTTTTCAGTGAAAATGAGAAAAATTATACAAAAATGATCATTCCCTCCAATATCGTGAATCATATCGCGATCGCAATATCAGGCAAAATAATGGCAATTAGATATTTTCCTCATATCGTGCAGCCCTACCCTACAATAAGTAAAGTAAAAATGCCTTCAAATTATACATTGACATCTAGTTAAGTTGAAAAATAGTGAAACTGTCCACAGCAAGGTCTGTGTACTACCCTGAGTCACTTGGAGAGTTTCTGGTCAGAATGAATGCAGTTATTAAAAGGACTCTGAAATGACTTATCTTCTATGCTTGGAGGGCCATAAATGAAATCCCATTACTCTTGACTGTATTTAGGAGGCACGAGGAGTCACAGAGCCCAAGCAATTAAAATTTAAACTACCTGCATGTCTACAGTAGATAGCACTACAGTTACATGGGAGAAATAAGTTGTAGTTTGGTGAAGTGACTGCTTAAGAACCTAGCACAGTGACTTCATCTGTGCCTAAAAGCGTGACGTGACATGACTGGCACAAATGAACATTCAAGACCACTAAATGGAAACTAATGTAAGAGAAAACTGGAGTGAGCCACTCCCAAACATTTCTGTCCCAAGACTCACTTCCAATCAGCATTAAAAACATGATCTGCTTTATTAGTCACACAGTATTTCTCAATAGGCTGACATCATTCTTATGAAAGCCAGTGTGGTTAAGATGGCTGCCACCTCAGCGACATGTTTCATGGAGATGAATTCATCGCTGGAACCTAAACTCGTGGAAACCTAAGTGTTGTTTACATTTTGGGACGTGAGCAGTGAGATTGATAGTGCATCAGTGTTCTGGCCTGCACACGCCTGCACAGAGGGAACATGTTAATGTGATCTGCTGCTGAACTCTTTGTACGGTTTGGCTTATCGAGTGTTTACTTCCTGGATAACATGATACTTAGAATTTCTGGACAAAGAAAAGAGGACGAAGTGGATCGGTTATAACTAGGGATGGGCAATTATTCTATATGATAATCGTCTTTCAATGAAATCATATCGTGATGAAATCATATATCGAGATATACAATTACGTTGTCTAAATTGTGACAGCAAGCACATTCTCAATTTTCGTCTATAATTTCACTTGGAACTGTTCACCACATTATTGATGATTATTTATCTAAAATCTCGGCTTGAGAAATATTTTGTGAAAGCACCAAGTGTCAACCCAACAATAATCGTCGCAATATCGATATCGATGTATTTGGTCAAGAATATCATGATATCTGATTTTCTTCATATTGCCCAGCCCTGGTTATAACTCTAAAACAGACATCGTTTAAAGGGGATCCGCATCGATTATACACATAAAAGTCAGTTCACTAGTCATGTTTAGTAATACTCAGCAAAAGAAAACTGTTGTATAATGTCTTCTGTGGCTCTAGAAGAGCCCCTGTTGTGTCTGATTAAATCACTCTCCGTGTCTCTCAGTGTGAAATGTGGGCATTTACCAGACGTGGAGGTTCTAATGAAGGGATGCTTTTAGTTTAATAATAGTAAATGGAGTATCATTTTTTTTAATCACATTACATACCAGTAATTAATTATGAATTATAGTTTAGTTATAATGTATCAATACTTTATTCACTTTTAGTGGTGGAAGAAGTATTCAAATACCCAAGTAAATGTACCAATACCGCAATTTTAAAAATACTCCATTAAATGTAAAGCACTTTACAATTTGTCTTCATTCACCTAGACACACACACACACACACACACACACACACACACACACACACACACACACACACAAGATCAGTGTCTTGCTCTGGTACACGTGCGGACAGGAGGAGCCGGGGATCGAACCGCCAACCGTGTGATTAAAAGACGACCCACTCCACCTCCTGAGCCACAGCCGCCCAGTTACAGGTTAAAGCCCTGCCACCAAAATCTCACTAGACTAAAGTAACTTAGCTGTTCAAGAGTAAGATGTAATTTGAATTACTTTAGATACTGTTGGGAAGTTAATCTTTAACAATGCATCATTTTTTCAGATCACATTTTTTTTTGTCAAATCTTAAACTGCAAATGTATTTTGTGACTATAGCTTTCAAATCAAACAATATACAAACAAGCAATATTTACTTTTAAAATGTAGTGAAGTATGAATTCATTGCATGTAATGTATCCCAAAATTATACTAAAGTAGTGTTACATTCTACCACTTCTTGTGAAATAAATAGCTTGTTTCTTTCAAATTTACTGTGCTAGATATAAATTATATAAGGGACAGTTAAGAAAACGATTATTATAATGATGATGATGATGATGATGATGATGATGATGATGATGATGATGAAAGAGTATCTACAGGGTGTAGATGTGCGTGTGTTACCTTGAAGCTGTACTTTATGTTGTAGCCCGACTGCCGGATGCGCACAGTCTCCAGCATACCTGTGTAACGCAGCTGCCTCAGCACCAGGTTATCATTAAACCTTAAGGGCAGCTGAGAAAGAGCACAAAAGATCATGGATGAGAGGAGAAAATTACAGAAAAAGGAAAAGCGACAGGCGGCAGAGGAGAAGAGGGGAAAATGATAGACCGCTTTGGAAAAGTTCAAACTTCAAAAAGGAAATGAAAAACGCTTTGAAAACTACACCAAAGCAGTCAAGTGGCCGCAGTCCGGAGGGAGCACACTGTACCTTCTCAGCATTGGAACGGATGCACTTGACAAAATAAGGCTCAGACTGACCCAGAGTCTCCATTAGCTTATTGAGGGAGGCCTGCAGAAAGAGACAAAAAAATAAAATAAAACGACAACAAAGAGCCAGATTTAGCACAAAGCACAGAATATATGGTGAGTACAGAGACACACTGCTTGTGTTGTGCCACAGTTGTTTGACAGGCAGAAGTTACAGTCAGGTGGCTCTGTCTGTGAGTAAAACTCTTTGCTGCAAGATTAAAGTCACCGCCTGGGATCATAAAAAAATATGTCCACGTGAGCAAGGTTCTGGAGATGAAAAAAGAAACCATGTGTGTAGTATTTCCATGTGCAATTATTGTGTGTATGTGTGTGTGTGTGTATAAACAAATGCACTCGTGTGTCAGCATGTGTGTGATAACTCAGTGGCAGGAGGGATTCAGGCTCCTCCTCCATGGGAGTTTAAGCAATCAGCGCAGCACAGGATGTGGGAAGTGAAGTCATCCACACACTGGGGCCAGGGCTGCCTGCCAGAGGGGCCACGGCACTCATCTCTACCGCCAACAGCTAGAGCACGGAGTTCACGTTCAAAGAAATCAGATAAAACAATAGCGTGTTTCTTTTTTGGTTCTTGAGAGTTTTTCTGAGCTGGCGTGTGTCTGCAAATGAGAGACACGTTTGAGCTTGAGATAACCAAAATTGGAATGTTAATGTACTTTAATGTACGTTTGGGAAAGTCTTTTAAAAACAAAATCCTCTGCTGTGAAATGACAAAACATAGAGCAGAGCAATTAAACAGGTGTCCCCTTTGTTTTCAGCAGTTTACATGGTAGGAGTGAGCTCATGCTTGGGTGTCATCTCCTACTAAGTGAATATCAGCGACGAACCTCAAAACGTTTGACTTTCTCACCAAATCGGGTCTTTTAAAAAAAAAAAATTATGAGACATTTATTTAGTTTTTTTTGTCTGAAATTCCCAGACACGATGTCATACATTTAAGGGTTTCTACCCGCAGCCAGTTGCAAAAGGACACGCCTTGTTTTCATCATATTCACAGCTCTAGGGAGATTCCTCGATGCAGCTCAGGCTAATCGTGTTATTTTTATGGTGAGAGCACTGAATGGCATATCAGTGAGCTCTGCAGTACGCTACTGGCTGTGTGTGTGTGTGTGTGTGTGTGTGATGTGTGTGTGTGTGTCTGACCTGGAACTGTGCGCTGATACTGGGTGGTTTCTTCTTTTTGTGGAGGTGAAGCAGTGACTTGGTGATGCGGTCGTGAAGCGTCAGTTTGCTGAGATACTTCAGCGACTTGACGTTCAGTAAATGCTGCGGGGGTGAAGCGAGAGTCAGTCGCTAATGTAGAACAACACTAGAATCTGTTGCTTACTTATTAAGACAAATTAAAGATATATTGGACTGTACCTTCGGAAGGACTGGCTTAGATTTGTAGTTTTTGTTCCTCCTGTTTATATAAATAAATAAATAAAAAAAGAAGAAAACTTAGTCCAGCAGTTGAATCGGTTTTTCACATTAGAGCAACAAAATCTCTCTTTTTGTTCTTTAACTCAACAGGTGAGAATACTTTTTTTTTTTTTAGTAAAAAGGTCAACACAGTACTGAATTTAATTCCAGAAATTCGTCCCAAGTGGGTCAAATTCCTGTCATTAAAGTTGAACTTGAATCATCCCCGTGGGGAAACTCTCTGTTCACTTGCTCCCCTCAAGAGGGGGGGTCAGAGGCCAGGGTCAGCTGCACCCTTGGAGCTGGTAGGAATGTTTGCTGACACTGAGTTTGAACTCTCTTACAATCTTAACGAGAAGCACAAAGAAACCCGTTGAATAGTGTCTTTTTTTCTTCTTCTTTTTAAAACACGTTAATACATATACTGTATAATCTTTGAATTAGTGTTTAGGTAGTCTATGTCCTTGTCGTTCCACTTCCGGGATTGCTCCGCTGCCAATGGAAATTCCGCCGGATTTCACTCACTTAGGCCGGTTATCAGTTGCCTTTGTGTTGGCATTTTAAACTCCGGTCGATTAATGAGGACTATGGTTAAGTGCTCCTCAGATCTCTGCAGGGTAAATCCAGACAGCTAGCTAGACCATCTGTCCAATCTGAGTTTTCTGTTGCACGACTAAAACAACTTTTGAACGTACACGTTCCACCAAAACAAGTTCCTTCCCGAGGCTAATTTTCAGTGGCACTGCGGCTTTTCCCGGTGCCTAGCACCGCCAAAGACGATTGTGATTAGTTAAAAGAAATGCCAATAAACCAGAGCACGTTTTCCTCCCATTCTGGAAAGCTGTGTGGACTAGCCAGACCCTCCTCCGCAGCGCTGCGGAGGAAGGTCTGGTAAAGCGAGACTAGTGTTTAAGGAGAGTTTAAAGCATTATGATGACTGTGGACACGTCTTGCTACTCACATGAGGATGTCGTGGGCTCTCTCGAGGAGTTTACTGCTGGCCGAGTTGACAAAGATGCCGTCTTCTTCTGTGGTGGAGCTGCTGGATGACAAGCGGCTCAGTCGACCCACGCGCCCATTCCAGCCCAGGCCCGGAGAACTCCTTTAGATACAAACACACACAAAAACAATTCAGGTGACTTATTTATTAAATCCAAACTTATGAGGTAGGTATGAGGTGTTGACCATGGCAAGGGTAACATTTTAACAGACGCGTCTCGTTACTTTTCTACATCGTTGACAGACGATGTTTTCTGCAGTAATGAGAAAGTAATTGAGAGAGTAATTAACAAAGATCCGATTGCGAGAGTTTGCGAACTTCCTCAGATACATTAAAAATAACTGACAGTTAGGTTCTATCAAACATCAAGCACCTTACACCAAAGGCTCAGCACTCGGAGGCACAACAGGCTGCTCACATGAAGTGTAACTTGAGCATAATTTTAAATGGCATCAAAATACCGTGTTTTTTTTTTATATATATACGTAAAGGGGATTTTTTTTCTCAGGAGCAATGTCACCAGCAGGGGCACTTTTTCACAGTTTCAGTATTTATTTATTTATTTTTTTACACAGTTTACTAAAGCCTCGAAGGTGGTTTAAAAGAGGTTTAGGTTTTTTTGGGGGTGGCAGTTGCTCAGTCTGTAGGGAGTTGGGTTAGGAACCGGAGGGTCCTTGGTTCAAGTCCCCGTGTGGACTGGTAGCTGGATAGGTGCCAGTTCACCTCCTGGGCGTTGCCAAGGTGCTCTTGATCAAAGTACCAAACCCCCAACTGCTCACTCTGACATCTCTCCATTAGTGTGTTAAGCAAGTATAGGTCCTGAGCATGTTTGTAATTCAGGCCTGTGTTTATGTGTGTGCAACTGTACTAACTATGAAAATTGTGAATTTCCCCTTGCGGGATAAATAAAGGCATTCTTCTTCTTCTTTAAACCTCAGGCCTCAAGGTGAAACCTAACCACCTGCCCAGAAGACAAACAAAAACAGAAGCGGTCAGGTCATGGTTATAAAACCATTAACCAGTCTGAACTATTTTAGCCCAGAGGAGAGGATGAGAGGAGACAAGGCAACTGGGGTACCGACAATCTCCAACAGGTAGTGTTCAGAATCAGAGTAAAGCTGTAGCAGTAGCAATCATTAATTCAGCTCTTCGGGTCCCACTGGAGCACTTTATTGTGTTTCCAGTTATTATAATTTACAGTTTTACAAGAATCTCTCCTGAGTTACAAGCCACACACTCTGACACAAACAGGGAGATGTGTTTGGTGACTCACACGGTGTTATAAGCAGGGGGTTGAATCATTCCTGGAGAGAAAACAAGGTGGGACACAAGCCTGTGGAGAGGTTTTTAAAGGCTAATGAAAGTCAATATAAATACAGAACAGCAGATGGGAAGGTTGAGCTTTTTGGTGCAGAGACAGCTGTTTGGGTTCAAAGCTGAAATACATAGAGTAAATATGCTTAAAAACCTAGCTTATGCTCAGTGTTGGGATTAAAAATAAACAACATCCCCCGTTGTGCTCATTGTGTTCAGCTTATTCTGTGTATAAGAAGCACATTTTTATTTTATTTTTTTTTCAAAATCTAAAAACTTCTTACACATTTAAAAGTGCCAAGAGTAAATTTACTCTTGGAATTCTTTTTTTTTTTTTTTTTTTTTTTTTTTTAAGACTCTAGGGATGGCAATGTCAGTCACTCCACCACTTTGGTCCAGACTGAAATATCTCCACAACTACTGGATGGATTGCCATGGAATTTGGTACAGACATGCATGGTCCAAAGATCCTACCGGCATTGCTGATTCACTTACCAAAGCGCCAAAATTGTAAATTGTCAAATTACTTGGTTTATCAAAACTAATGATTATTCTCATCAGCCTCAGCTGTACTTTGTGGTTTTGTGCTAATTAGCAACTATTAGTTAGCTGAACTTAGATGGTTAAAAAGGTATACCTGCTAACATCAGTATGCTAGCAGTGTCATGGTAAATATTATCATCATGCTGACGTTAACATTTAGCTCAAGTACATAGAGAGCCACTGGAAAACAAGTCAAACTCCTTGTCGGCCTAAACACATTTGGCCAGCAGAGCTTATTCTGATTCCAAATAATAAATAATATAAAACTTGAACATACATCATGGACGCAAGTTGCAAACAGAAACCAGGTGTAAAAATACACAACAGAGGTGTGACTGGCTTTTTCATTAGTGTTTCTCTATACACGGGCAATGGAAGAGACCCAGAGGATGCTTCTCTAACACAGCTAGTGCACTGCTCCACTATCTTTATCACAGTCTGAGGTACAGCTCAGTCCCAGAGGAGTCCTACAGGTACATATAAATTGTACTACCAGCCTGCATTATATACAATATTATAAATTACGGCAGTAGATCCACAAAGCTGTAAATCAAGTAAGTCATTTGATTTATATTTCTTTCTGGGATCTATAGTCTGTCTTTATACGATCTCAGGACAAGTGTTTTAAGGGGTTTATTGTGTGTATGACCAAATCAGAAAATAATGTCTGACTTAACAATGTGGACTAAAGAATAAGCACAAACTTTCAGTTTGCATCTGGCCTACCATATAAAGAAGATGAGATAGAATTTCTCCCCAGTTGATCATCGATCGCAGTAAATGGTGATGGTACAATATGCTCCTTATAGTGACTCCATGGGCCTATAAAGCACTTTACTGTCGGCTGCTCCGTCTTGCCGACAAGCGCCCTGCAGGGACTTAATATTTATCACTCTCCGGGCACTCCTCTCCAATGCATAGCTCTGACTTTACATCACGGCGGAAGCAGCTGCACAGGGTTTTAGTGCTCTTCTTGTATGCAGAGAATGAGTGTGTATGAGCGTACGAGGGAGAGAAAAAGAGGGAGGGCAGAGGTTGCAAATCACATTAAAGGGGGATTTAAACAGCCCCAGACTGAGCTCCTGTTTAACAAAAGCCGTGTTGTACGAGCCGCTCGGAGCAACCAGTCGCTGTCGTGGGCTGCTAATCTCACTGTCCACAGCTAATAAGAATAGGTGGTGGACCGGGGTCTCAGTGGGCTGGTATGAGAGCAACGCTCAGGGTCACAGCACAGTCCCTCGGCTTTTCTTTTTTAAAAGGCACGCCACGGTTTCAAAGCCCAGAGGTTAATATCATGGCATGAGTGATTAAAAATATATACTACTTGTAAGGTATAACAGTATTAGAGAATATATGAACAATAGAGCAACAACTTGACTGTGTAGGGGTTTGTGTTTCATGAATATGAGTATCTGTACCCCCCTGTCTTCAATGCGTATGTTATTCTAATGTATGTCTTTAAGGTATATTGTGATTTATATTGTTGTTACTGTCTTTATTGTTTTTTTTTCCCTTTTTGTTCCGGAAAATGTAATATTAATTACATAATTTATATTTATTTATATATATATATATATAAAAATAAAGTATGACAGAGCATCTGCAGGAAAGGTATTGAAGGGTTTGTTGACATAATGAGTAGTTTCCAGAGCTCTTTGTATTATGTACAGTATGTAAGATCAAATATTACGTTTACGGGACACCGTGGAGGCCAAGCGGGTGAGGACTCCGACAATGAACCACGACATCCATGATGTGAGTGCAAACGGGGACCTTGGTTGCAGGTCATTCCCCATCTCGCATTTCCCTCACTTCATCTTTTTTACTGTCAACTAATACAAAAGGCATAAAATGAAGAGAATACCAGCAAATAAACAAAAGGTTTACAAGAATTTTCCTCTAGCAATTACTGCTCAACTGAATTGTTGTGAATTGGGTGAATAGACCATATCAATATAGAGAAATACAGTGGGGGAAATAAGTATTTGACCCCTTGCTGATTTTGCAGGTTTGCCCACTTACAAAGAATGCAAAAATCTACAATTTTAATCATATGTACATTCTAACAGTGAAAGACAGAATCCCAAAGAAGATTCCAGAAAATCACATCATATGAATTTATTAAAATTGATAACCATCTGATGAGGAAAAACAAGTATTTGACCCCCTGGACAAACACCATGTTAATATTTTGTAGAAAAGCCATTATTGGCCAGCACAGATGTCAAACGTTTTTTTTATAGTTGGTGACAAGGTTTGTGCACATTTCGGCAGGGATGTTGGCCCTCCTCCCTGCAGACAGCCTCCAAATCATTCAGGTTCCGAGGTTGTCGCCTGGCAACTCGAATTTTAAGCTCCCTCCAAAGATTTTCAATCGGATTCAGGTCTGGAGACTGGCTAGGCCACTCCAGAACCTTGATGTGCTTCTTCTTCAGCCACTCTTTTGTTGCTTTGGCGGTGTGCTTAGGGTCGTTGTCGTGCTGAAACACCCATCCTCGACCCATCTTCAGCTCTCTCACTGAGGGAAGGAGATGTCGGTCCAGAATTCCACGATACATGGCCCCGTCCATCCTCCCCTCAATACGATGGAGTTGTCCCGTCCCCTTGGCTGAAAAGCACCCCCAAAGCATGATGTTGCCACCACCATGCTTGACGGTGGGGATGGTGTTCTTTGGGTTGTACTCGGTGTTCTTTGCCCTCCAAACACGACGAGTTGAGTTGAGGCCAAAAAGTTCTATTTTGGTCTCATCTGACCACATCACCTTCTTCCAGGCCTCTTCTGAGTCGTCCAGGTGGTGAATGGCGAACTTCATGCGGGCCTGTACATGTTTCTTCTTGAGCAGGGGGACCTTGCGTGCGCTGCAGGATTTCAATCCATGACGGGTAGTGTGTTACCAACCGTTTCTTTTGTAACTGTGGTCCCAGCTGCCTTCAGTTGATTCATCAGTTCCCCCCTTGTGGTTTTGGGATGATTCCTCACCGTTCGCATGATCAGGGACACCCCACGAGGCAAGATCTTGTGTGGAGGCCCAGACCGAGGGAGGTTGGCGATGGTGTGGTGCTTCTTCCATTTCCTGATAACTGCACCGACAGTTGATCTTTTCTCTCCAAGTTGCTTTCCGATTCTCTTGTAGCCCATCCCAGCCTTGTGCAGATCAACAATCTTGTCCCTGATGTCCGTAGAAAGCTCTTTGGTCTTGCCCATGGTAGTGATGTTGGATGCTGGTTGTTTGGGTGTTGACAAGTGTCTTTTATACAGGTAACGAGGTGAGGCAGGTATATTTGATGTAGATAATTGGTTCGGATTGGGGCTGTGTCTTAAAGAAAGACTAACTGGCTTGTAGGAGCCAGAATACTTGCTGTTTGTCCAGGGGGTCAAATACTTGTTTTTCCTCATCAGATGGTTATCAATTTTAATAAATTCATATGATGTGATTTTCTGGAATTTTCTTTGGGATTCTGTCTTTCACTGTTAGAATGTACATATGATTAAAATTGTAGATTTTTGCATTCTTTGTAAGTGGGCAAACCTGCAAAATCAGCAAGGGGTCAAATACTTATTTCCCCCACTGTATATGTTGCCCTATATCATCTATTTCTCTTGTCTTTTTTTTTGTAGCAAAAGCGAAACAGAAAATTAAAAGTAGACGTATAAACAAATACTATAAATTTGTACGGATTCCATATTTTTTTAAATTATGTTCATGAATATGAACATATTTATTATATTAAGCTTGGATCTGAAACACTATTAACATAGTATAGGTTATATTAGGTATATAAACAAAATAATGCAAACAAATGTGCATAATAATCTAACCTTCATTACGCTTATAAGGTTACATTTTGGTTGAGAGTGGTAATGGTTTGACTGTATGGTAATATTTGAGCATGTAGTGTGTTGTGTTAGATTGATTTACATTGCCAGGTGGGCTACCACAGTGTTTTGTTTATGAATGCAGTCATTAGAAGGACCTGGCTTTGAATGGTGCATCTACTGTATTTCCACATATAAGTACCGTAACGATAATAGCCGTAATTTTATTCCTTCAGATGTATTAATTTCCTGAAAACTCCCGACTTGATCGGACAAGTGATGGGAAGCTTTACAAAGAGCTTGGAAGCCAATCACAATGGATCTCAAAACCGTACGGGCTCTTACCGTGGGGATTTCTCGTTGATGGTGTTGCTTCCCTGAAGGTCTGACAGCGGCGTACGTGGACTCCTACTGGTCACACCTGATCACCAACAGACAGGTAGGCATCGTGTGAAAAGGCAAAAAAAAACGCACACTCTCACACAAAACAGACATGAAGACAAACACTCAAATCCTTCACACCCTTCCCAAGCAAAAAAAAACAAAAACATGATGGGACACTCCAGTGTTATTGCATTGAGTGTTATGTGCCTTTTTTTATCGAAAATATAAGCAACTGCAGATGATTTAATATTAAAACAAAGATCTGTGAGGTTAATAGTGACTTGCTCTTGTTAGTGTCAAATTATGGAAGATGATACTCCGTACTTAGTTTAGTCTGGACTGTAGGTTTGCGTAAAACCTTAATTTGTTTTTTAAAAACACATTTTGTCCCAAAATCAATTATCTAATGAAGTAAAGCAGGCAGACGCCATTTAGGTGGAACTACAAAAACTGCGAGCAGAATGGGTTTAATTGGCACCCAACAATGTATTCATTTACTGAAAATGTAATTCAATGTGAACTTAACATGATCGAAAATGTAATATATCTGTAATGTAGTAACTTGACCAACAATGTAATAACATGTCCTGACTGATATTAAAAATCACTGTTGACTAAGATAAGAAAAGAACATTTCATTAATATTGAATCAACGGTTTTGTCTTCGTCGCCCGCTTGTGTAACGTTAGCATAGACGAACCAATCAGAGTATGGGCTGGTTCATTTCCCATTGATAGGGATTTTAGTTTAACCTTTGTGTTGTCTTCCCATGGACCATGCAACTTTTTTTTCAGCATTTTTGGTAATCTTTTTTTGAACTTTTTTATCACTTTCCTCAACGTTTTTGTCACTTTGACTATTTGTCACTTTTTCAGACATTTTTGACACTTATTCTGATGTCTTTGTTCATTTTTTTCTGTTCTTTTATCTTTTTTTCCCCCAAATGATATAAAATTGAATAAAACACACAAATTCAATGAAAGTAGTGAAATGACAACATACCACTTGGACTTGAGGTTTACATTTACAAAAATCCATGTCAAATGTTAGTGTTTTCAGTCAAAACGTTATTACAATATCAATTAGGACATTTTAATTCAATATTGGTCAAGTTACTACATTATTGGGTTTTAATACATTTTCAGTAGAATTAAGGTAAAATTGTATTACTTTTTAGGCGTTACTACATTGTTGGGGTGCTACAAGGCTGCAGTTACATTACTACAGTGTGATGGCAGTAACAAGCCTACATTTGCTGGCATACACAAGCATTCCCTCTGAACCAATCAATCATAGTGATGAGAAATCAGAGAAATCTACAGTATGCGAAAAAAAAAAGCAATCGTCATTTTATCAGGTAACTTAACAGTATACCGTAACTTAACAGTATACCGTTTTTAGTGTCATCACTTTGTACAACATTTTCACTCTGATCAGGAGCTGCAGGGTGGCACAAAACAAAAAGATACAAACACATCTGAGTGTACGGAAATGTTTGGAGAGGAAAGGTGACCTGTGAGAGAAGTGTGTGAGGTTGGCTGTGTGTCCTGCACCACGTGTAAAAGCCGCCTTTGAAGAAGTTAGTGATGTCGTACAGTATATACCCTCTCAGTCTTTCTATCACCATCACCAGTATGTGGTATTAGTGACAGGTGAAGTTTGTTGATTTTAGACGAGATGTGCTGTGGTGGACAAGCAACTACTGCCCAACAGACAGGACTGGACAGGACAGCGTGGCTGTGGGACAATATAGACACCTTGATGTGTTAGGCCGTTGTTTCCCTGGACCAAAATTATCTGACAGAGCAACACAACCGTGCATTTCTCTGCTGGCCTTTTACTAGCACAATGTGAGTGACAGAATGGCTGAAGCATGCTCGACAATTACAACATGCAAGACAAGACTAAGAACAAATGCATGCAGGTGCACAAGAAAGAAGGAAGAGGGAGACAGAGGGAGCGGAGACCAACAAGCATCTAGTCTATTGATAGAAAATAAGAGTTGTAAATCAAATCACAAAGCAGAAAATAAAAACTTTTCTCTTTAAGTTTGAATATTCTTATGATTTTGATCTCTTTTGGCGTGACTTTGGCTGCAGTACAGTGCAGTAAAGTTGATGATGTTGGTCAGCCTCGCCCCTACAGTTTCCCAAGTCATGGTCTAACATGAAAGTAAGGAGGAGTTATCGTTGTATTGGCAGCCTTACTGTACTTCTCCTCTTTGCATCTCTGCAGGATCTCTAAGCTTCTCTGATGCACAGGGTGCTGCAGAAAGCTAAAACTATCCACACTTTTCAAAACTGCACAGGGAGCAGCGTCATCATGCCCTTGGAGAAGCAAAACAAAAGAAAAACAAGAGAGAAAAAAACACAAGGAAAGAGAAAGGGGGGGAAGAGAGAGAGAGAGAAAAATGACAGATTAGACAGCGAAGAAGAAGAGATGCAGTCGTCTACTGGAGAGATACCTGTGCAAGACTTCTGGAGAGAAGATGATTGACATTCAAAACTGCAGTTGGTGGCAGCAGTAGGATGGCTGTCATTGTAGTTCTGTGAGTAGGTGTTTGCCCCCCAAAGGCACTTCCATACAATGTCTTCTAGAAGTTTTTCTGTGACCCGATTCTACACTCCTCTTACACAAGGAGGGAGTATTTAAAAGGTAATTTAACTCACAACTTACTTAGCTCTTAATAATAATAAAAAAAAGAAAGAAAGAAAATTTAAAAATCTTGGCATTTTAAAACCTTTAAGTCATTTTGCAGAAATGTTTTAGAAGACATGTAACAGGTTCCCTTGGGTGACACTGATATCGTTAGAGTTCAGTTGGAAGGATTTCTAAAAGATATCTAAGGATAAGCAAAGGATATAAGACTTCTATTTTCACATTACAACATCTAGGTGTAAAACTTAATGTGTAGGGAGGATCGAGAGGGTGCAGAGCGCAAGTCGGATTCATACGACGGCAGTGCTGAAAGAACATCTGACGGTTACATCAACTCTATCTGAGGGAAAAGAAGGCATTTGTAAAAAGCCAAAGCCGAAAAAGGACAAAGAGCAGGAGCTACTGTAAATACATGGCGGCACTATGCACACATACTACAGAACAGAGACTACTGCAACACAAACTATGGCGGAGCTAAAGCAAACTAGAATAACAAAAGAGGACTAAATCGTAACTGCATGGCATGTGAGAATACAGTACTGTGCGTGGCGGGAAAACTGAAAAATTCATGTTTGTAATTTCATGTAGTTTATTGGCTGAACGGAGCTCATTGTTTTTGTTTTTTTCAAGCTCACAAGCCGTCTTTACCCGAGCTGCTTCAGTGGTGGCAGACACTTTTGGCCAATAAACTAAGTTTAAAAAACATAGTAAGAGGAGGCGAATAATCGAATAACCAATATTATGACTATTATCGCTCCTCTGGATTTATTAGTTTGCTAGTTCACCACAATTCCTGCTTTACTAAAAAGCACCTGTAATGCTCGCATGCCATTCAGTACAGTCAATAGCCTTTCCCTCTCTATGGATTCTTTGGTGCGGTTTTGACACAGCAAGCACAGATTTTCATCATTTTGAATATTTATTCTAAAAATAGCTGTAAAATGCTGTAAATTAATAACACAGGCACAAATTAATGAACATCAGTAGATGCCTTAATAGAAAAAAAATGATATATATGACATTTGTTGAGGACATGTCGTCTTTGGCTTTCGATGCTCATAGAATATTTCTCTTTCTACCTCCTACATCAGAACGCACTCTGCCTCACCGCTACAATGTGCATATTAGTGGAGTTTCTGTTAGTGTGAGAGCTCACCAGTCTTCTTCTGCGTGTGTCTCTTCCCAGCCTCTCGGAAAGCCACCAGGGCCCTGAAGTAGGCTCGGAGTACCGCCCAGCGGAAAGTGGCTGACGGGTCGATGCCCATCAGCCCGCAGATGAAGGCGTTCTTGCTGCTCTTTAGTAAAGCTACGATGTCCGGACGCATGTGGTCTGTGTTCTTCTCTCTGAAATCCTGTGTGACAAAGAAAAAGAAGGGTAATAAATACTATTATTTGTTTATCGTTTTGGATACCCATTTGCTTAAGAAATACTGGGAGAATCACTGATGCTGCTTTTGATTTCGATGAAGCTCATTTCAATCAATTTTCGATTTTGACTCAAACTTCTGACGCCCCTATCTAATACTGATGGCCGATAACTTGTACCGGTCCACAGAAGCCCTGCACGTAACTGTATATTTCAGGGGTCTTACATGTTTTTTAGGCCACAGACCCATAACTGAAAGGGAGACGGAGCAGGGACCCCCACAACATATTGTATAAAATGAAGTTGCATATTTAACTGGGCCTACAATAACGTGTAGGGCACACTAAAGCCTTTATAAATACCTTTTTATGGTGCTTGCTTACAATACTATGGTATTAAATTAATAATTACTGACATGCTTATATATTTATACATCATGTTTTAATGTTAAACATAGATAGCAGTGAATACTTGAAGCCTAACTGTATCTGTGGATGGCTACTTTAGTGGCTACTATACCTACAGGCCATTAGCCTGTCATCACTGTTATGTAAATTTAAAAACAAATCACAAAGAGGCCAATTTATCTTTGCTAATAATATGTTGGACTCATGTTTATGTCATATGATGACATATTTTAATTATTATTATTATTTTTTTTAAATGATTCAACAATAACTGCAGTAACTCTAAACGACCCCGTAAGGGTCACGGACCCCCTGATGAAGACCTCTCGTATATATTTTTTTATAGTTTAGTCTTGGGATAACTAATTGTTATTTATCCACATATATAGTGGGATATGTATTTGTTTGACCAGAGCACTCCAATAGAGCAAAAAAAATAGTAAGGTGTAGCTTCAAATGTGTGACTTGAATGTAATCTGGCTTTAACTAATAGCCACGCATATCAATAATACTAGTATGGTATGAACAATGAAGAAGAAGAGGAATATCTTTTTACATTTTTAGCTTTAATAAGGCTGATGATGATGATGATGATGATGATGATGATGATGATGATGATGATGATGTGGGTGTGAATGTGTGAGAAAAACAAACACTTTTCCTCCCACAACAAAAGCTCACAAAAACACTACAAAAACAAAGCAGAGAATGGCTGCCCGTGCCCTTCCCATTCTGTCTGATCAATGAGTCGCTGTGGAAGTGAGGGTTACACTGACCTTGACCCCGTACTTGACCTTGCCCGCATAGTGTCGGATAATGAAGGCGGGCTCCATGACAGCAGGGAACTCGATGTAGCTGTTCCCCTCATGCTGCCTCTTGAACTTATCCAACAAGGTCTGGTTGGTGGCTTGAGGGAAACTGAAATAGAAACACAGAAGAGTTTGATTTGAAGAACAATGGGTTTTTACATTTGTTTAATGTAGTGCTGTCAAACGATTAAAATGTTTAATCGTGATTAATTGCATTAATGTCATAGTTAACTCGCAATTAATCGCACATTTTTATCTATTCTAAATGTCCCTTGATTTCTTCTTGTCCCATTATTTTTTCTCATTTTAATGCTCTTATCAACATGGAAAAGTGGATCGGATTGCATTGTGCTTTTGTCGCCTGGCTTTGACGAGGGGGGGGGGGGGGGCGGGGAGAATTGGCGTCAGCTGTGTGCTCGGCCATCAAATGGTATTTCAGACTGGACCTGCTGCGATGATAGCTCAGTTCACGACGACAAAACGCACAAATCACTTTGGTCTGGTCAATGGAACCATTTGGCAACTTTTTAAAAGTAAACTTTCCATTCAGAATCTTATTGGCATCCATTTTGGCGTCTCTCGCTCGCCATCCACTCAAAACGTAATGTTAGCCTGCTACTCTTTGGCCAGCTCGCAAGCCCAAACAAGTGTTTTTGTTTCCGGTCTAGTTAGATCCGGTGTGGTGTTGTAGTTTTTCTAACGTTACTAGTTGTTGCAACAACATGTGAAAAAAAAACTACAAAGTTTGCTAGGCCAAAAAGAACGTTAATCTTGCGATAAAAAAATTGACGCCGTTAAAATGGGTTTGCGTTAACGCCGTTAATAACGTGTTTAACTGACAGCACTAGTTTAATGTGAAAGCAGTTCAAGAAAAGAGCCAGGAAATCACACTGTTGATGCACTTGTTTAAAGCCCTCAACCAAGTCATGAAGGCTGCATTATAGTAAATCACACTGAAAATGTTCGACAGATTCCTCATCTAATGCTCCAAAACGAGCATGATGAATTAAAGACGTTACTTTTTCCACCGGTCTCTACTCCAGTCAGAACAACAGTTATTACAACAGTACATCCACTGGAAACGGAGAGCAAGTTATCTGATCTGTAACCAGCTTTGACATTTCATCCTCTGACGCCACAGGTTGAGGATTATCACTTTGAGCTGATCTCGGCTCAGATTTCCCTCCATTCCTTTAATATCAAGAGCCAGCAATTCTGCACAAAATCAACAGCTTACAGGAAGGGAAGAGGGGAAGAAAGAGACACCAGGGCTTTTTGGAACGGGGTGAAACCTGAGCTATGAAAACAACACAGCCAAAGACTCAGTGCTTTCCAGCTTTTCCAAGTGGGAGGAATTTGATTCAGTGTCCAAATGGAGAAAAGGGGGAAATAGAGGAAACACTGTTGCATTACAGTCATGAACCTGAAAAAATGTAATTTACTCTGCAGTTTAGAGGGTTTACATTCGAGGCTACTCCATCTTATAGTGATTTGAAGAAATACTTTCATTTAATAATAATTCTTTACATTTAACTAAAATGTGTTTGAAATGTGACAACGTTTTCCATAATGTGTGTAACACAATTCATATTTTTATTAGTTGCCTTCTAGAATGAGCAGTGGGCTCAAGCTGATTTGTCCACGTCCCATCCATTTATTATATATGTAACTGCCTGTCCTATTCAGGGCTGAAGTTGATTCCAGAGGCAGGGTACACCGTGTCGCCAGGCTATCACAGGGCTGACATATACAGTAGAAACAGACAAACATGCACGCTCCCATTCCCATCAGAGTCAACAATTAACCTACTGTAACGCATGTCTTCAGACTGTGGGAGGAAGCCGAGGGACATGCAAACACACACAGCGGTTTCGAACCTGGAACCATCTCGCTGTGAGGCGACAGTGTTAATCACTGCACAACCGTGATTGCAACCGGATTTGTCCATGTTGTCTATGCCAACGTGTGCAGCCGCTTTCATTGTATTATGGCCACTAGGGGGCATAAGAACTCCAAAACAAGAATTGACCATTTCATGGTAACCGTATTAAAGGACAATTCCGGCTCAAAATGAACCTAGGGGTTAATAACATATGTCTACAGAGTTGACCGTTCTCTGGTATAGGTTTTCACGCTAATCGAATGTGTCTCTAGCTTGAAACAAGCTAGCGCAAACCGGTGATTAGCTTATAACACTAGCCTTCGGGGCAGAGGGTAAATCTTTATATCTAAACCGTTAACAAAGCTCAAAATAGCACCACACTTCAACGGTAGCATAATGATGATAATGTACCATTCATGTATACAGGCAGGCGCCATCGTGGGAAAACTGCTGTGTTTGAGCTATGTTACTGGTTACTGGTTGCACGGCGTTCGTCGTTTTCCCAAGATGGCGCCTGCCTGTATAGTGAACGATACGGTCTTTATAAACTATCTTTTTAATAAACTGTTTGTACACTTACAAAGTTCTCAATGCTTCGGTTTATATGTATGGTCCCTCATTATGCTACCATGTGGTGCTATTTTGAGCCTTGTTAGTGGTGTAGAAATAACGATTTACCCTCTGCCCTGAAAGCTAGCTTTATAAGCTAATCACCGGTTTGCGCTAGCTTGTTTCAAGCTAGAGACACATTTGATTAGCATGAAAACATGTTCCAGAGAACGGTCGACTCGGTACACATATGTTATTAACCCCTAGGTTCATTTTGAGCCAGAATTGTCCTTTAATACGGTTAACGTGAAATGGTCAATTCTTTAATCCCTATGCAATCTCCATTTATCTCTGTTTATCTTGGTTTTTAGATGCTAAAAATTCAACTTTCTTTACCAGCTAGTCACTTAGTCTGTCTGCCATTAGGTGCTGTGCCATAATACCAAAACAAGGAGCTGAAAGAGGCTAAAAAGCTCTGTAGGGCCCTTTCACATTATATGGAGTTGTTTTATTTGTTTTAAATATATAAACATGCAGCCTACAGTGGTGAGCAAACATGATGCTCTACAGCACTGGTTCTCAAACTGTGGTACGAGTACCACTGGTGGTACATAAACTCCCTCTAGTGGTACGCGGATGGAATCTTGGATATATTTTTTAAAAAATTAAATTAATTAATTTAAAAACATAATACTATAGAAATACTGCAACATTTCGAATCATAATACTTAAACTATGATCAGTTAAATGTCAATTAAAGTAAGTGTTTCCTTACGTGCAATTATTTGTGTTTCGATATCAACCTGCTACGCAGTCACGTTCATGAACGGAGTGCGCATACATCCATAATTAGTTAAGAGCTGGAGGGACGGAGGAAGTACAGCATGTCTGTGGCTCTCAACAATGTTTTTAGGAATAAACCTGTCTTCTGCGTGAATTGTCCGTAGCTGAATAGGGTAGGCCTATGCTACTCTATTTTAACGTGGGCCATAACGGTGGTACTTAAAGAGCCTAATATTTTCTGAAGTGGTACAAAGTGGTGTAAAAAGTTTGAGCACCACTGCTCCACAGCTTATGGATGCCCATTTGGAGTTTTTTGTATGTATTTTCACCGTCACCTAACAGCTGACAGTATAAAGACAGACAGGAGTCAAGGAGAGAGAGGGAGGGAGGGGGTGCTACATGCAACAAGGGCACCGCTGGAATCATACTGGGGTTGTGCCAGTTATATGGCATGCATCTCAACCATTCAACCATCAGGCTGCCTGTCAATTTTGCTATAACCTGCCTGAAGCCATTGACGGTTTACGTGACAGGAAAATGAAACTAGTTTCCAAAAGAAACAAACTAGTCCAACAGGAAGCCAGACAGGCGGAAAGACTCACTTGCACTCTTCATCCAGTAGGTGAAACAGCGCTGTGGGCTTCTTGCTGATCAGGTTGATGCAGCCTGTGTTGTCGATGTAGTCGATGTTGTGCCAGCTGATGCCCTCTGCTCTGTATTCCTCCTGCAGGGACAAACCATACAAACAGAAGGGCTCGGTGTCAGTGTTACCTTCAATAATAAAACTTTGCTTCTAAGCATTGTAATTGGTGATGTTGAAACTGTAGACTTTTTCTTTGGTTGCATTTCTTATGTCAGTAGCTCCTACTGAATAAGAACACTGTGCCTTATTTCATCACATTATGTAGCAAATAAAAAAAAATAAAAAATCACATCTGTATTGTACTTTTATGTTTTAGATCAGGGGTGTCAAACTCATTTTAGCTCATGGGCCACATACTCCTAATTTGATGTGAAGTGGGCCAGACCAGTAAACAACTCCAGAAAGATCAGAAACTTTATCTGCCAGGATATTAATCGGAATTATTCAATTACTAAATTCTTGGAAAATATTCTCTGAGATTAAAGTGGTAAATTTGGAATTGGAATTAATTACTTCTCTGCAATTTTCACACTTTGCAAAGTCATCCGGTGGGCCTGATTGGATCATTTGGCGGGCCGGTTCTGGCCCACGGGCCATATGTTTTAACACCCCTGATTTAGAGCCTCAAAGTCTGCGTCAAATTCAGTTTTAGGCCATAAGGCGTACAGTATATGTGGTATCAAAGACTCTAGACACCCAAACAAACAATATTAATTATCATCGTGCCATCAAACACAGACGACCAGTCCCATGTGGGTCAGCCTGTTTTACATGTTTCAATCAAAGCAACAAAGTAGTTTGCATGCCTGCTTTCATGTCGTCTCCCTGTGCTATAAAACACTCTTCAGAACTTGGCAGGTCTCTTGGTGGTTTAATAATGAGAGAAGCATTCAGAGCATTTATCATTAATTCTTCCCCATACGTGTTATTTTCCTGTGTTCCTGGGAAAGAGATTTAACAAATAAAGACCTTAATCTATGAGGTTTAATCAAAATCACTGGAATCTCCTTTACTCTGGTTTCTTCTTTTGTTACCCTAAAAAAAAGTTGATTACTGTTGCTTACTCCACAACTGGAGAATAAAGCTGACAGAGATGATGACCTTCTTCTTCAGTATTTGGTCAAATAAAAACATTGTTGAGTGCTGATCGTGGAAAAGTGTTGGCCATTCTTGTAGAAAAATGTTTGCAACAGTTTGACAGAATCATTCTGCAATACATTCTTCTTCTTTTGCAGTGATTTGTAGTTTGCGCCAGCTCTCTAAATACAAGCAATCCAACTGATTCCATTTGACTCTTATCAACAAAAGATTTATTGAACTGTTTTTTTTTAACTAACTATATCCCTCAACACCGGCTGTTACTCCCCCACTGAAAAGTGCAGCTGGTTGGTCATTATGGACACATTACAAAATCGGAAAGAAGAGACGTTTTATTTCAAGACACAAGACAGCGACAGTGTTTCGTCCGTGGTAAAAGAACCATTTGTCCTGTTCTTCTTTAGGAACATTCGGTAACACTTTACTTAAAAGGAATCTACGTAAGAGTGACATGACACTGTCATGAACACAGTCATGACACATGAACTCTAAACCTAACGCTAACCCTAACCATAACTTGTCATGACAAAAAACCGAATGACACTTACTAAAAGAAGCGTTATGTCATAAACGTTTATGACTTGTTTATAATCTTTATGACACGTTCATGACAGTGTCATGTCACTCTTATGTAGATACCTTCAAGTAAAGTGTAACCGAACATTTAAAGCAGCCATTTATGGGATGATTGTGAATGCTAACTTTTAGTGCAACAGGAAGACAACAGCCATAAAGTCAGCAGTCAACTGACTCCGTAATGTCAATAACACAGCAATAAATATCTAAAGGTTGCCTCGATTAGCCACCATAAGCTACTGGTCATCCCAGACCAAGTGAGGCTGTAGCAGCAAGACATCAACTGAACAACAGTCTATTTTACTGCTTATGAGCTTAGTTTTTCATTTGTATGAAAAGGAATGTGTCATCTTGTCTTTCAAAAGTTTAACTTTAACATCAATGATCAGGTGAAATGCAACTACTGCAAGTATAGTATATTTACTCAAGTACACATTTGAGCTACTTAATAGAGATGTTCCGATACCGATACCAGTATCGGTATCGGCTCCGATACTGCCTAAAACGCTGGTATCGGTATCGGGAAGTACTGGAGTTTATGCACCGATCCGATACCACATAATAAAGCCCTAAAGAAAATCTACATTAAAGTAGTTTATTTATGTTCTTTTTCCGTTATAACTGACTGTCAAACTGGAGAATAAAAGAAAGTTCTGTGGCATTCATTGTTTGTGTTTGTTCATGTTTCACAAAGAGTTTAACCTGAGCCAGACCGACAACAAAGATATAAATTATATCACATCCATACAGGGATAGTAGTATACAGCTGTTAAAACATAATGAAACATATGACACTCTGGTATCGGATCGGTACACGGTATCGGCCGATACGCAAGTTCAGGTATCGGAATCGGTATCGGGAAGCAAAAAATGATATCGGACCATCTCTACTACTTAACTTGAGTATTTCCATTTTATGCTACTTCCCACTCCATATTTATTTGACACTTCTAGTTTCTCTTTGCATGAAGGATTGTTTATATGATATGATGCAGTACAACAATAAAAAGGCTTGCTCTTACATTTACCATTAGTGAGAAAAACAGAATAATATAATATTCTATAACAATATAACACTTTTGAAGGCTAACGAGCACTTTTACTTTTTATACTTAAAGTACATTTTGCTGATAATACTTGTGTACCTTTAGTTCAGTTAAATGTTGATTTCAGAACTTTTACTTGTAATGGAGTACTTTTAGACAGTCATATTACTCTTTTAACATTTTTTTTTTTTTTTTGTAAAGGATCTGAAACTTCTTCCACAGCTGAAAATGGCCAAAAATCTTTCCAAAAAATATTGATGTTTTTTTTTTTTTTTTGCCTTTTTAGACAAAGGTTGAAGAAGGAAATAAAAACATGGTATGAACAAAGGTATAACTGAATTACGTTTTAAACTGATATTGCTCAATGTTCCGTGTCATCTGTGCACTTCTGTGACCTTTTAGTTTAATGTCTGGCTGCAAACCAAATGTCCTCCTGGATAACAATAAAGTTAAAGCTGTACAACTTGTGCGTCTTTCCATCCTTTCACAATATCAACATCTCAGAACGTGATCGTTGTCTTTGATGAGTAACTTACTAATGACAGGTTTTTACTCTTGTGTCGTTTAGGAACACTTGAGACACACGCAGGCTAAAAAAAATAAAAAACTATAAAAAGGAACACCTGTGCAATATAATCCAATACCACAGCCCTAGAATAAACATTTGTGATGCTTATAACATGCAATTTGTGTGTCAGATGGGTGCTGACTCAAGTCTTTGGTAATCACTAAGCTATGGTTTGAGGGGGTGTTGTACTGTATTGGATTGCATTATATTGCACAGGAAACGGTATCCACCCCCCCTCGACATGCCTCTAAATCATCTTCCATCAACTGCTGTGATTCACTCTTATTTTGACTCAACTAACCATAACAGGTCTCCAAAAAGCGCAGAATCAGCTTTGACAAGGCTGCTCTACAGATTGTCTTCATATCTTGTCTACAGTTGGTGCTAATAGTGTTTTATTCATTAAGCCCAAACATTATATTATAAATGATAGCCCACTCGGTCCTATGTCTGTCATCACAACCATCTGATGCTTTTAATACGTAAACTTGCTGGCTTCATCCATCTGTTAAAGTGATGGTCTTGGTTTCATTCAGACATAAGAGAGGGAGAGAGCAGTGGTCAGCTAAAACTACACGACAGCTGCCCTTGCTGCCTATTTTCCAAAGTCCGACAGTGCACACGCATCGGACGATTTTGGGACTCTCATTTGTTCACATGCTGGACATGCGTGTTAAGAATTTTGCTGGATGGATTTGTCCATACAGTTGGTATGAACGAAAGTCAAAACTATAGGCAGAGACTGTTGGTCAAATTCTTACTACTGTATGAGGTTGTTTTTTTTACCTCTTCTGCCTCGTTGCTAACTAACAGAATCAAACTTAAAATCGTTTCTTTCATGGTGATTCGTAGATTATTAAAACAGATTTTATTTTCTTTGTGAAGAAGAGATAAAGACTGAATTAATTAGTGGTGGAAGAAGTTCTCACTTGTAAAAATACAATTACAAATCTTACTTAAGTAAAAGTATTAGCATCAAAATATATCTAAAGAACTAAAATTAAGAGTAAAAAAAAAAACTAACTCTAACCCTAACCCATTACAAAATGCAGAATGCCCTATTTCAGAATAATATATATATCACTGGATTATAATTATTGATACATTAATGTGTAAGCATCACTAGTCTTGCAGCTGCTGAAGGGGGAGCTAATTTCGACTATATATACTGCCAGGTAGTTTAATCCAGAATAAATCCAGAATTCACTCTAGCATGGAAATTGTACTTCTCATAATAGTGGTAACAGATTTAAAAGTTAGATAATAGCGGCTGACTGTTGTACACCGGCTTAGATCAACTACCAATTTGTATCTTCAGTTAAGATCAGTGCCAAACTGCTAATTGACTCATGATTATACTGTATTATTATAGTATAAATATTATTATACTAACATTCTCTTCTTCCATTTCATGTCTTTAAACAATGTGATTTCTGGCAGAGAGGTTGTTTGAAAAGGTCGGAAAACAGAGCAAAAGAAGAAAATAAGTACTATTCCCCCTTAAAATGACCATCAATTTGCCCTTAAGCAAACCACTTAGCCCCTAACTGCTCCCGACAGAGTGACTCACTGGCCGGCAGATGAATGGAAATATACTGTAACTGCAGACGAGGGTGTGAAGCTGGTTTCAGCGGAAATATGAAGCATGCCAACTCTTTCCAACTTATCCTGGTTGAATCATTTTCAGAGGCTTTCAGGCTGCCTCAGTGGTGCACATCGATTTTTCCACACACAACTAATGCTATACTGTATCTACTGTAGGAAATTAGGACTTTATAGGACCAGAAAACAGGACTGTCGAGGCGGTTTGATCCATGGAAAACATTAGAAATCAATAGAACACATTTACTGTTCAAATGCAGAGTAACTGGGTGTTGTGGGGGGGGTCAATATATTGGAGATCAGGAAGTGGGTGGACATCAACTCCTTATCTGATTGAATGGTTGTTTACTGTAGCGTTTCAACCATCTGACAAAACGCTCAATGACAGTCCATCAGCTGTGTGCGCACACCTATGATATACAATATGTACAAGCAGAATAAGTTTAGACTAATCCAGTAGTAAGTAAAGAACGGCCACTTCTGGGCAGACTGGATGTAGTGTTAACTTTCCCGGTGAAAGAAGTAAACACAACCTCTGCAGGGAATAAACTTGAACCTGTTGTTTCTTAAACTTTGTTATTTTATCACATTATCAATTGTTACTGGTGCCCATTCTATAGTGTTTATTACAACAGAAGGTATTTTAAGAAGATAATTGGGTTACACTTGAAGTTATCTACATAAGAGTGACGTAATAAGAACGTGGCATAAACATAAACAAGTCATAAACGTTCATGACATAATGCTGTGTCATTCGGTTTTTGCCATGAAAAGTTATGGTTAGGGTTAGGGTTCATGTGTCATGACAGTGTCATGTGTTCATGACAGTGTCATGTCACTCTTATGTAGATACCTTCAAGTAAAAGTGCTACCAATAATTGTGTCTCCTATAGCCCCAAAAAATCTGAAGGGCGTGTGTTAGCCAAATAGGGTGTCAAGTTACTCTTTAATGAATGGAAGTAAATGGGGACTGGATGACTTCAACATAAAATCTGGGAGGAACAAGGAAATCCAACTAGGACCATTAGGAAAATGGTCATGCATCAAAATAAAAAAAATAATAGTCTTTAGTATACAACATTAACACAAAAAAGAAGATGCAGCTCACAGACAAGGAACAGGATGCATTTAAAGAAAAGAACACCGTGGAAAACGGTTTTGCTCAAGGCTAGATCTATTATGACCGGTGTTACTGGACAGGAAGTACTGTGGGATTCTAAGAAGTATTAACAAATAGGGCTGCAACTAACGATTATTTTAATAATCGATTAATCTGTCGATTATTTTTTCGATGAATCGATGAATCGGATAAAAAAAAAAGCATTAATTTACATCAACTCAATACATACTTGTTGTTTTAGTTAATAGTTGTAAAGGTAAGTAACCCAAATAGCAGATACAGACAAGACACACAGACAGACACACACTTATTCATTAAATTATTACCATCATTGTAGTAAGTGCAAGTTAAGTTCGTTTATACACCACACACTATAATATTTGTCAACAATAACTGATATGGGACAAAGCACATAATATATACATGACAACAGATTGAAAAATTAATGGGCCAAAAAAGGCGAGTGAATAAAACCGTGTCTTTAGTCTTGCAAACTATACCACCCCTGCTTTATTACGGTTATTAACGAGCTAACGCTAGCTTGTCATGCTAGTCAGCTGGATAACGAGTAAACGGCAGCACCAGAAGAGCTACTGGAGGGACGGTACGTTCCTCACTTCAGACCGGAACAGAAGTAGGATAGTGTAGTGACTTTACCCTGCTGTTGAACTCCCTTCCTCCTCATCAAGGACTCCAACATGTTTACGTTTTAGACTCATCACCGTGGTGCGCCCGTGCCATGCCGTGTCGCTTTTGCTTATCTTGCAATTAACACGTTTTTGATTTATTTAGTGTGAAATGCTCCCACACCTTGGATGACTTAGGTTGTACTGATTTCTCTGCCTCCGCCGAGTGTTTCAGAACAACGTTACGGGTCTCTCCGGTCTCTCTCCGTATTTCCTCTACCCCGCTCTGCTCTTTTTTTCTTTTCTTTCGCTCCGCGCTGCTCCTCTCTGCGCTTTTTTTTTATCTCCGCGACTAGGTTGCCGAATAGTTGCGCGACACAACGAATCGATAATTAAATTCGTTGCCAACTTTTATAGTAATCGATTGTTATCGATTTTATCGATTCGTTGTTGCAGCCCTATTAACAAATACTGGCAACTGAAGTCTCAGAGTCAGTGTAAAGAAGTGAGATATTATTACAAGATTATGATCGCTAACAGCTTAAACATAGACCGTGAACTACTTAAAGATACTAAAGATTTTTGTAAAGGCTTTTCCTGGCCCCATAATATTTTGTCTGATCTCAAAGCTGTTTTACAAGCAAGAAGCATTCTTCAAGGAAGAAATCTTTCGCAAGAATGAAAAGACAATGTTGGGGGGGGCGGGGTGTTGGGAAAAAGCACCGACTGACTGGGTGCTTAAACTTTTTTTCAAATTAAAAAAACAGCACATGTGAATAATGTGTGCATACATAAATGTCACATTTGTTCCCTGCAGACGTTGCATTAAAACATGCATGGACAACTTGTTTGCGTTATTAAGCTCTTAAATTGTGATTCTTGGGTCATAACATTAATTCAAAAACTATCAGAGCATATGAAGAACAAACATCTTAACGCAATAATTCTGCATCACCCTTAACTGAACCTCCAAAAACAAAGAAGTCTTTGAAGTCTGTTGTCATGACATACATCTACACTGTAAGTCTTGGCATATTTATGACATGGGGGTAAGACAGGGTTTCTGAACAACTGCCTTTGTACAAAACCGGAAAGACTGAGGACTTCATGTCTTGGTGTGAACAGCATGGAAGCCCGCAAACGTGTCAGGGCAGGTCTGTCAATCTCAAGGTAAACACAATGTTTAACTTACAGGCAAATCTTACAGATCCATGACTTTAAAAAACACCCCTTTGAAGTTATTCAGCTCACTTAAGAGAACATCCATCCTAAGTCGGGGTGGTCACAAGGAGGGTAAGTTAAGTCATACGGCTGTCAGCAACCCTGTTGCATAATGTGATGAAGAATTCCTCCATTGTTTCAGTGTCATTGTAATGTACGTGCACTGCTCCGAGTGAGAAGCATGAGGGATTTCCTTGGAAATGGTCAAAGCCAAAGAACTTAAGCAGGTAGCTCTACAATATGTTAAAATAACAGTTGCAATCATACAGTAGCTCAGAAGTTCAGCTGCCAGGCAAAAGCCTTAAACAGGACGCCAGTTGACCGCGAGAAAGGAGAACTTTTAAGAGAGGTCTTACTTGTTCAAGCTTGAAGATGTGCTGGTTGAAGTAGTGCTGGAGACGCTCGTTGGCAAAGTTGATGCAGAACTGTTCGAAGCTGTTGTTCTCATAATCCTCAAACCCAAAAATGTCGAGCACTCCAATGGACAGGATCTGAGGATGAAAAAAAAAAAAAAAAAAAAAAACTGTGTTGTCAGTAAGGGTTTTAAAACTTTGAGTAAAGGTGACAAAAAACTACCGTAGTAAAACTGTAATACTAAAATGAATTTAAGCGACAGTTCTCAAGTCAAGTTACTTTATTTGTCCCCCAGTGGGGCAATTTGTTATGCAGCAGGTAGTATAATAAAATCATACACAATCGTAAACACAATACAGAGATTGCCTACCTTGCAGGCAAATTTAAAAACATAAATAATAAATCAAAGTTCTTGTTATGTAATTGTCCATGCGTGAGAATCTCTCAGACTTGAACTTCATATTGTGTCTAATTAAGGCGGTTGAACTCTCAATGGGTCGTCCCACCTTGGTGGTCTCTTCCAGGTCCTTGATGTTGAGCAGAGCGTGGTTGATCCTGAAGACAATCCAGTCAAACAGAGCACTGTACAGGGACTTCGCCATGGAGTCTCGCACCGTACCAGCCTGCAGGTAGACACATACACAATCTCTTCAGTGTTACTCCCACTGGAAATTAGGACTGGGTATCGAATTAAATACTTTTTAGGCACTAACCGTATTCCCTCTGAAGTATCAAGTATTGCAAAATGCCTCGTCGTTCAATACCTAATTTCAATACCTAAGGAGTGAATCTCATCACTGTATTGGTATCGACATTATTTTAACGATACCCAGCCCTACAGGTAATATCTCAGTTTACAACATTTGATTAGGAAGGTAGGAGCATGAGGGACACAACTGTTTCAATGAACAGCATTATAGGAGAGAAACTAATTTATTGTGTGATGTCCTTTTACTGTATGTGTTGTTTTGATTTGTCCTTTGTCTCATTTCCATTTAAACGTGTTTCTTTGTTATCTATGCTCACTGGATTCATTTTACGCTAGTTTTTGTAAAAAAAATTTGGTTAAGTGATACCTTAGAGGAATAGTTTGGCATTTTTGGAAATCTGAGATCGATACCACTCTCATGTCTGTACGCTATGCTATGTGAAGCTAAGCTTAGGATAGAAACTAAAAACCGTGAGCCTGGCTCTGTCCAACATCTGCTTAATAGAACCTCTATGCTCACTGATTAACATATTATATACTGTATACACACACAGACACAGACACACACACACACACACATACAGACACAGACACACACACACACACACACACACACAGACACACAGACACACACACTTTTTAGGGGGTTATGTCCGTCCCAGTCAAGTGTAGGAGGGTTTGTTTCCTTTTACAGAGTCAGGCTAGCTGTTTCTGCCTGCTTTCGGTCTTCATCCAAAGCTAAGCTAAGCTCAGCTAAGCTCAGCTAACCGTCCACCAGATTTCGCTTCATATTACTCGTACAGACATGAGAGTGATATCGATCTTCTCATCTAACTCTCAGCAAGTAAACCAATTCCCTAAATGTCCAACCATTCCTTTTAGTTTATGAAGCTTATTTGTGCAGAGCCAGAGGTTGGAAGAGTCATCCATTATAATACAACTTCAGACATCATTTCTGAGTCATGGACTGAAGCTCAACCCTCCACACATCTGTATTGTACATTAGCTTGGCCTTGTAACACTGCACAGGTCCGGCACAAAGAAACCCCCACAGTGAATGGTGGCAGAAAATAAAAAGGATTTATATTAGGGTCAACATTTGAAACTCAGACATGACATCTCAAACAAAACTGGCCCAGTTTGCAAAAGGTTATTTAAAAAGAAGTCAAGATGTGCAGACAGTTGCATTTGTCATTTATAACCAAACATATATTATAGTTTTGAGTGTAAATCCCATCCTCTCTGTAAGGTCAGCAATGCATCTGCATTGTCTTTTCACTCAGAACTCTTACTGGAAAATACATATTAAGCATTTATCTTCTCTACTGAAACTTTGCCAAAGAAGGCACAGACATGCTGGCAGACAGCACTGTCACAGTAGGACGTCCCTGAGGCCATTTTAAAATGGCATTACCACATCAGGTTGAGTCATGAAATCTGTCAAACCGATCGACTGTGGCACAGACAGTATAATCTGCCAAGTTCTGATGGACATGCTGCAGAATGTTACATTTTCAGTCATGGCCTAATGGAAATATTAGCTTTAATAGGCTAGACATAGACTGTATATACTAAAGGCTCTGCTGCTGGGAAGACCAGCATGGTATTCAGATGACAAACATTAAATATTTGGAAGATAAAGAAGAAGATCTAGAAAGAATAGTGTGCTGGATCAATGTTGTGTGCTCATTTTATAAGCAGGGAGATTATTTGACAAAAGCTTCTTTGTCAAATTCAAGAAAAAAACTCTTCCAATCCCCGTATCCGCTGGAAAGATTTGACCCTGCAGCAGCAAAGGTGAGCTGTGGTCTTCAAAAACTAAACAAACCATGAAGTGGCTACTCAAAGTTAAAATGGCTTTGTCTCTAAATAATTAACGAAGGTATTTTTAGCAACCACAGACCAAATATGCCTTCCATGAGTCAGGAAAGATATTATTTTGTACCCCATGCATACTGTGGTCTAATGACCCATAAGCTTTTCATTATTTAGATGAAGTTGGACTTAAAACATTCAGCGGGAAACAGCCTCATAACTGACAAAATGGAGAAAACACATTACAGAAACGCTTAGATTTCTTTAAGGTTTCAAAGTGTATGATTTCGGTTTACAGGCAATGAGATTCTTGTGACTGTAAGAGCAATATTTACACAGAGACCACCCAGTGAGCTAGCAAAACAATCACTGTTTGTCCATATGAAATGGTTCCTAAATATCCAGCAGGTCATTATGAGGTTGTTTTTGATGGGAATCTGTAAAAGGCCAACATCTTTTGGGAGAGTCTGTGGTAAAATACTGCTGAGATTGTTTCCTTGGGTGAATATTGTGAGTGATTTGCACTGGAAAATAAGAAGATCATTCAACCTAACTCACTGTATGTATGCAAGAAAATATTTAACACTGATTTGACATCACTGGAATGAAATTAAAAGTTTAGGCATTATGATAAGTTTAAAAGTTAACATTATCTGTGTGCATCACAGTAAAAAATGGCCATATTCAAACTATATCCATGTTGTTACCTCTTTCTTCTCTTTCAGACGGCTCTCATCCACAGACCGTGTTTGTTTTCAATTAAAAGTGTAGAGGGACTTCAAATGAGTGCCCTGCTCTCTAAACCTACTGAAGGACTTACTGCATGTGTGTTTGGAAGTGTGTTGGTGTGTGTTCATGCGGGGGCCACAGACTGAAAGAGCTGCAGAAGAGAGAGAGAGAGAGAGAGAGAGAGAGAGAGAGAGAGAGAGAGAGAGAGAGAGAGAGAGAGAGAGAGAGAGAAGCAGGAGGAGATCTGGTCCTGGTGCAGGCTGTCCTGTAAACACGGCCGGGTCAGATTGAAGAGGCGAGGCTGCAACGCCATTATTGAGCTGGCAAAATGCCTTCAGTCGCTCTACTGAGAATGATCTTTATTTAAACTTTAGAAAATGCATACAAGAACTCCTAAGTCTTTAGGTCTGACTCAAATTCCATACTACAGTATACACATTAACCTTTATAGTGTATCATTTATTTTAAGTCAATATGTCAGAACATATATAACTGTTTTATATCAACTGGAAGTGATACAATACTTAAACCACTGGATGTCAATACTGCAATGTTCAAAAACAAATGCCAAATAAACTTAAGCAACTTTTAAGTTTAACTTGAACAGACAGCAAGATTTCTTTCCAAAAACTTATTTTTGTCTCCAGCTGTAAGCAGCTCCTCCGGTTATTCTGTGCAATGCATTTTGGGAGGTGTTTGGTGTTTTAAGCCCCCAAATACGTCTTCCAGGCAGCGTTGCCTGGTAGGCACTAGGACTAGGCAATGGCTAGGGTTAGGGTTGAGGTTAGGGTTAGGTGCCTTGAAGTCGACGTTGGGTTAGGGTTAGGAGCATTTTTGGACAATAGTGGACACTATAGGGAGCACAAATATAAATGTATATCTTAGTAGACATACTGGCTGTTTTGAGTGTACTCTTTATTTTGAGCTGAGTGCTGGTACGCAGCCAACAACAAATTCAAACTTTAACATTAGACTACGGTTGAACCCAATACATTAGTTGTGTTTACTCAGCTCAGTTTTACATTTTCAGTTATTTACACTCTATGTACGTGATGGTGCATCACAATAAAATGGGCAATAATGGAGCATCACTATTGACAGAATGCAAATGCAGCATTCTCTGATTTGACCTCTGAATCTCCCATTTCTAAAGAGCTGACTGTCAGTTAGCATAGAGATGAGGAAAGTTATTGGAGGATGCAAGATTTTCAACAAGGTCTCACAACCAATTAGAGTGTATAATACTGAATATTAGCCCGGTTACAGAATGCTGCACACTTGGAAAACCAGTGAGGGAATCTACTGTAGTTCAGCTTGTGCAGGAGTCTGGAGCAGCACTTTCATTTTTACCCTTCAAGCCCTTCTTGCTTTAAACCTGCCAAACTATTTCTACAGAAAGTAACATGGACGGGTTTTCCTGGTCTACTTCTACTTGGGAGCAGGAAAGTAGCAGACTTGTTTTTCCATCACCTGTAAAGAATTTCACCACCTGGGACTTTAATTTAAATCTTTTCTGCATCTGCATTACATTCACCATGATTAATATTGCACACTAGTCTGATAGTATATACTGTATGCTAGCACTACTACTAGTAGCAGAACCATCTCACCTCAGACAGTTTGTAAGGGACAATCAGCTTCTCCCCGACAGTAACAGTCTTCCGTGTTGTCAGAGCTTCAAACAGCATCTCTTCCTTGACCTGAGGATCATGACAGCGAGAGACAAAGGAAAATTAGTTAAATGAAAGAGAAGACGAGAAACCCATCATTCCCATTATCGTTTTACAAAGTAATAGCAACGGAATCCTGGATCATCATAAAGTGTTGGACTTGTTCAAAGGAAATCGGACACTTTCCATTGAAGTTGCTTTGACAGGGTTTAAGTGCCTGTGTGCACGGTGACAGCTTGAAGAAGTGCTTTTGAAAATCTGCAGCAGCAACATAACCGTATCCTCATAAGTCTACACAAGTTAAATGTGAGACGGGCAATGAGGATGTGAATACTGCGAGATTCTGAATTGGCCACAAACAATAATTATCTAATACAATACTTCACATTTACATTACTGAGATATTACCCAAGTACCAAATACCATTAGGGCCCAATGTGGTTTGTATTTATCAAGTACTTGAGGCTCCAATGGAAATTTAAATCAAACTTTAGCTGGAGAGTAATATGCATAGTATGTCTCTAACCTTTCCAACCTCCCTCGACAAAGATAACACAGTACAGCATGTGGCTTTATGCCGGTTAACGGAAGGCTACGAGACGAAGCTCAATCGCTCCGAAAGACTCTTGGATGTGTAATCGACAAAGAGCTTCTGTTGAAGAGCACATTAAAATGACCCTGAGACGCAGATAAATACCCAGTATACAAATAAGTGCTGGTAGAAAAGTCTGGTTGCACTTCATGTCACTGGGAACTTAATTATTCAATAAATAGAAAGGCATCTTTGTGTGCATGACATAATTTAGAGTGGATAACTAAAGAGCAAAAGCATTTTATCCTGTCCAATCTTTTGCACAGGGCACCCATATTTAAACCACGGCGATCATGTTTGATTTTATCTAAACTCATACAATATTTTGTAATTGCGAAAGTAGTCGCAGTCAGAGCAGACATATCATGTTAGACTTTTTTTTTTTTTAAATCTAATTGCACATTTAGAAATTATGCAGGAATAAAAACTCCCAGTTGCAATATTGTGCAGTACCTCCAGCAGTTCTGAGACGACAGGTAGCACCTCTAGGTTACAGATGTCGATCGAGTCGTCCCTGTAGGTTTTCCTCTTGTAGCGGATGTTGCCCAGGTGAAGGATGGCCGACAGCAGGCAGAAGATCCTAAACAACAGTTCAGGAAACTGGTTAAAATACTGTTTGCACTGTCTGTAGCTGCAGTTAGTCTCAAATCTGTGGAATGCTTTGATTTTATTAGTGCAGATTTGGTTGTAATAATGATGAAATTGAAATTGACATTATGGTATTGATGGCAGAGGTGTTGATGTTGAATGGAGTGGCCAACAAGGCTGCGATATTTATCTGTACGTTCTATGCACAGCAAAGCTGTCACTAGGGACTATTACAGTGAAGTCAATCTTATCTTTGTGTGTTTGTGTGTGTTTAACTATATTCGTGGGGTCCAAAAACCGGGGTCCAAAATGCTGGACCCCACAAGTTTAAAGGACTGTTTGAGGGTTTAGACTTGGTTGTAGGATTAGGTTAGGGTAAGGGGCTAGAGAATGCATTATGTCAATCACGGGTCCCCACAAAGATAGTGCCACAAAGCTGTGTGTGTGTGTGTGTGTGTGTGTGTGTGTGTGTGTGTGTGTGTGTGTGTGTGTGTGTGTGTGTGTGTGTGTGTTTGTGTGTATGCGCACGCGTGTGTGAGTGACTTACTGTTTACGCGTGGAAGGAAGAAAGCCCACCATCTCCATAGCCAGCTGAAGCCTCTCAAAGTCATGCTTCAGGTCTTCTCCTTCGACTGTGAAGCAGTCCTGAAAAAAATGAAAAAAATGCAGCAAGCGGGTGTCACCAAGTTTACAGCAGCGGTTATGACACAGCGGCCTGGAAGCCAAAAGAGCTAATGACAAGTCACTATGAAGGACTCTCTAAAGACTGTTGACATGCACAGTACCCAAATATTTTTAATGTTTACAGAGTGTCCAGCAAAGAGGCCTAAAATAGTTTTTTAGTTTACTTTGCAGCCAGAACAAAAAAAAACAGAAGAGTGGCCTGAAGCAGACAGAATGAACTGACTCATACTAAAATAAGTTATCATTAAGAAGTCCAGGGGTCAAACACTCCAGTCTGATGGGCAGAGTGTCTGCTGAACAGCAGTGTGTGCAGGTTCTGCTCATGTAGTGGAAAATCTGGCCTGGCTTCTCCCTTTTAACCCAATCCACATTTTGCCAGCTGGTAAAAGAGCAGCAGTGTATGTGTTTTCCTTTGTTTGAGTGATGGACGACGCACTTTACATGTCATTTTAGCTGACACTTTATATATATATATATATATATATATATACACACACACACATACATACATATATATACACACATATATATACATACATACATACATATATATACACACATATATATACACACACAACCTGTTTGAAAGTTGTAATTCTTCTGGTAGCTGTGCCAAGAGAAATCTCAATCATTCCTGATCTTGCAAAGACGGAGAGCGTAGGTATATGTAAGGAGATAACATAGGCACAGGCTAATTATTGCTAACTAAAATGCTAGTTAACATTAGTAATTAAACTTAAACAGCTAATGTAAGTCAAAACTGCCTGCGAGCTTCTCCTGTACTCATACCTGCAAGAAGGGCTGAAAAAGGTGACACCCCCCCCCCTAACGTCCGTTTTCGGAGAATCAGACAGAAGCGCAGGCATTTAAGAGGCACCTAAATAATGCACCGAAATCCGCGTTGCTATTCGGTCTGGTAGATAACGTTAAGGCACCGGTGCCGTATTAGCACCGGGTCTCGGACCCCCCCCAAATAAAAACTCTTCGGATCTACACGATTCACGTGGATGACATTTTCCCATTCAAAACGGCGATTTTTGCCGAAAAGCGACTACTTTTCAGGTATGTGTACTGTACGGTATTTTGTCTACTATGCGACAGAAAGTCGCGTGGTTATAAAGATTTTTTTTTAAACATTTTTTTTTCCAAAATGTAGCAATGTAAATGTAGCCTAAACAGCAGAAATATTATTAGGAACCAAATGTACATGAGAATGAGTAAACTGTGCATAAATCTGGATAAGTTGTTTTTGACAAGATGAAAAGCTTTTCCCAGACTGGGAGCACATGCTTTGATGTAACTACATACTGTAGTCTTTCACTACATACACCCACCGTAATGTGAGCTCTGCTCTTTGCTTTATGGGCCCATTTCACTATGGCTGCCATAATTATCACATACCGAAGCCTCAGAAAGACAAACACTCCAAACACGAGACTCACACTTACACCAACGTGCCTCCTTCTTGCCTCCCTTACTCTCTGCTTTCATTGCAGAAACTCACACTGACCTATTAGTGTTTCTATAGCAGGAAAGTCTAAATTTATTACAAAAAAGTGGCTCTAACTCGACTTCTTTCAAGAAAACAATCTATCAATGTAGTAAGCAGGTGGTCGAGGATTCCATATGTTGTAAATGTTAGAAATTAAATAAAATTACATTTAAAAAAATCATAGTTATCATTAAAATATATCAACTGGAATAATATTACCTGTGTCGACATGTAATAATAGTTTTTTTCTTTGCAGTGTTATAAAAAAAAGTCTTAATACAGACCACTGCTGCTCATCATGGCATATTTATAGTATTTTCTATTCACTAATGTCAGAGTTAACATCAATATTGTGTCATCAATATTCAAAAATACAGTTAACTCACTGAGGTAGAAAGACTGGAAAATTAATCACATTTAACTGAAGAACCAAAGAGCACCGTTACATACAAACATTAATTACAAACATTAACGCCCACCACAAAAACCCAACACAAATCACAAAGACTTTTTTGATCATTGACATCATTCAATCAAAGTAGTTGTACTGCAGTGCGATTTCAATCAGATCCAGTGAGGTGAGGGTGCGTCTTTGAGCAAATAACCTATGGTAACCCAGAGGTATAAGCATGTAAATATACAGAATCTTGGCCACAAACTAGCTATTGAACAATGGGGCACGCCTGTGACTGGGACTCAGCCCATTGCTCAAACACTCACATGTCTTATGGCTGCAAAACATTGTGTTTTATCAGGCAACTTATATTAGGGATACTATACTTGGAAGCCTGATCATTTTTTTTGACCTTAGGGAAACTCCCAGCTCGCTGTCTTGCCAATATAATGAGTAATTTTTCCTACTATGTGTTGTTATCTATAGTAACTACAACTTAAAACTTGCATTTCTAAAGAAAATGGTATTCTACTGTACAGAAAGGAAAGAATGACAGGATTTAAATGGAAATATCTTTGTTTGAGGTTTGTTCGTTTAGCACACACAATCACTCTGTTGTACCTCTTAGAATTAACTGGGATGTTTTGATTGCTGCAAAGTGTCAACCCTCTGAGTTTAAAGGGCACTTTAAAATAACTCCTTGAATTCTCCTTTTTAGGGTATTTGAATATGACTGATCCCTGTGTGTTTCAGATCAAAATGTTTAGAACAAACTCAGCTTTCTGTATACGGATGCCCAAAATTGTCCCAGAGCAATGTGTAAAGAGATAATTTGGTGTAAAGCGGAAATATTTCTCAAAAAAAAAAATCCTCAATTGTGTTGGTGCTTGAAATGAGTTTACAAAAGTCTTGGGTTCACAAAAGTAGTGTAATATATATAAAAAAAAAAAATAGTAAATAAATTCTGAAATGAAATTCTGTAATATCGCTTTTTGAGTAGGAGTTTTGTCAAACCTCGCTTGGACTCGCCGGTGCGTCTTTTGTCCTCAGAGGGTTGACTGGAACCTAACGTGCAGTCTTAGCCATTAACACTGAGCAGCGTTGCAATTTTAATTATCATATTTGTGGTAAATGTCAAAGACTTGATGCTAGAAAACAATTCTGCAACCCAAGTGAGGAACTAGAAAACACTGCACCGTCAATAATCAAAAAAAGTCACACACACAGGTTACAGCAACACGGGCAGCTACAGTGGCCAGGATATGACTGGACATACCAACATAGCTCACAGAAGCAGCACAACAAGGGAACAGCAAAAAAACAATAAACAAGGATGGAATAAACACTACCAAAACCAAACCAGGAAAAGTCCAAAAGGCAACACAATGAGCTGGGGTTGGTGCAGGGAAAGTGTGGCTTAAGCTGCAAGTGCTCAGGTGACAGAAAATCTACTTGTGTAGGTTTCTCCGACACGTAATGACACACCGACAGTACATACACAGATACTGACCGGTTCACTCTCACAGTAACTGTCCCAGTGCGGTTGGTGGGTTGACTTTGTCATCTGGAAATGTTAAGGCAGAGTTTAAAAGGGGGAAAGAGGTTACGGTTAGATAGCAGCACTAAAATGAAGACAATTACTGTACACTTAAACACAGATTTATGTGCAACTAAGAGCAAGGACGTGCTGTTAAGACACAAGCGACGGCTGAACTTTGCAGCTCTGTTCATTACAGACGGACAGACAAATATCAAATAAACACAGTCAGACATACGTTAAACATTCAAAAGAAAATACAGATACTGATGAGAGAGATGTATAAACACAAAAAGCATTCGCAGACACTACAAAATAAGCATGTCATGATTGAAAACATCAAGTCATTGAGCAGGATGAGAAGGTGGAATGAAAGCTGCAGATCTGTTAACACACATGAACATTAAAAGGGATAGTTCCGATTTTTTGAAGTGTGTTGTATGAAGTTAGTATTAGTAATAGTAGTGTATTAGCTACAGTAGATGTTTAGCTCGTCTATACCTTTCTGGATCTTTTTCAGCATCATAGCTTGTCAATTAGAGATGGCTCCGATAAAAATGGAATTAAGTCTTCACTGTAATTGATTGATTTCATATTTCAAGCATCTAAAGAAAGGTGTAAATCTCTGGAAAATAGAATTTAAATGAACTAGATCCAATGGTTGCTACAAAATGATTCATTCAACCTAAAAACCTACTGCTTGCTTCGGACATTGGCCTGTTAAAAAGTACATTTGTGGTTAAGTGGCTGGCTTACAGATTCAAAACAGATTGTGGCTCTCAAAGCAAAATGCAGAATGAGTTCTAATTAAGGTGTGAAAAATGAATACCTGGGGGGTTTTGATTGTGTGGACAGGAGGGGTTGTGAAATCCATGCAAGAACTATAGCAGGTGCAACAGTGTGGTTCACAGAATGCACAGAACGGAAGGAAAGAAAGACAGATACAAGGGAAGGGTAGAAGAAGAACAGAGTGCGAGACTGTATGCATATGTTATATGTATGCATGCGTGTTAGTGTGTTTGCATGTGCACGTCAGTGGCCGGTAGGAATGGAAGGAATTCCCTGCTCTCTTCTGCGTAGGCGTAAAGGATTTAGGAGGAAGGGAGCGGGTCCCTGGTTGCCATGGCTTGACTGTCAAAGCTCGAAGGAAGAAACGCAACAAGTTTTACACAACATCCACATTCCTTAATGACATGTAATGTGTGTGTGTGTATGTGTGTGTATGTGTTTATTGTGGCTTTGTTTTAAGGTTATGTGAAACCTGTTTTCGTTGTGGGCAACACAAGCAACAGTGACAAAGGACAGATACTATTTTCGTCTTTGTCTCTGTGTTTGTGTTTGTGGTGATGTACGAATGAGAATGTGTGAGTGCATGTGTCAAAGGTTAATAAGGACTAAAGTGTATGCAAAACCCACACACATGCAGTTACACCCACACAACTCAATTTAATACACAATCAAATTAACATAAACACACACAGATCTTTAAAAGAAAACATGTCTCTCTGAAACAAGTGAAGAAATTACACCGTTTTAGTGTGTGTGTCTGTGTGTGTGTGTGTGTGTGAGACAGAGAGAGAAAGAGAGGGACAACATAGTAGGTGTTGAAAGCCACAAACAGAGGAATGCGTTTCCTTTGTGTCCTGATTTCTCTCTTTCCTGATTGCAGAGACACAGAGGTAACTGTGCTCGGTTTGCTGGGGCCTAACAACTGGTAGATGACGCCAATACAGACACAGACACACACACACACACACAACTCTACAAATTAACGGACACTATGGCAAACACATAACACAACGCAAAACTCATAAAGACATAGAAATGTCAGAAATTGACAGCAACCTGTCTAAGACAAAACCAGACAAGGTCTCTTGTTGAGCTCATATTTCTACAAATCAAGAGGTGATTGTGAAGGTCCCACCTGACTGAGGTAATGGTATTCTTCAGGCTTCATGAGGTGAAAGGCTTTCCTCTCTTCTTCGCTCGCTCCTGCCAGCAGGTAGTAAAACACATGGTAGTTTCTAAAATAAAAACAAATGTTTTCACTTATGGTTAGCTACAGTTCAAACTCATAAGAAATGCAAGCTTCATTGTTAACTCATCATTTGTTTTTATATGAAAATACCATAAACAAAAAAACAAAACAGCAAATGGAGAGACAACTTCATAACTACTACTACTACTACTACTACTACTACTACTACTACTACTACTACTAATAATAATAATAATAATAGTGTCACCTAAATGAAAAGGGCTTATTCTTCGTCCGATGGTCATTTCAGTATGCCTTTAATTAGCTTAGCGAAAATTCTTTCCGGACGACAACTTAAACATAAT